>NC_079198.1:42542608-42840108 GCF_029499605.1 Hyla sarda
CAGGAATGAAGAAAAATAGGATGAGGAGGAACACTGCGCCGCAGATTACTCCTAGAGATTCCGGGCTGTGGAAACAAAATTAAGAGATAGGAAAAATGCCATAAATTAGAGCTGGACGGTATGACCAAATATGTGTATCACAGTATTTTTGTAACTTATGGCAGTTCCACGGCATTTCTTTCACACCCACCCCAAATCATGTGACCCGCGAGCGCTCTTCTGCTCCCCCCCCCCCCACCAAATCATGTTACCCGCCAGCGCTGTTCTACTCCACCCACCAAATCATGTTACCTGCGAGCGCTGTTCTGCTCCCCCCACCCCAATTAATTATCAGCCCAGCAGGGTACTACTCACATGTGTCACCCCGCAAACACTGCCCTCCTCCTCTTTGTTGGGGGACGCTGGCGCTGGTACTCTATACTGTACACCAGTGGTCTCCAACCTGCAGACCCCCAGATGTTGCAAAACTACAACTCCCAGAATGCCCGGACCACTGCTGTACGCTGTATCCCTATGCCCCGGCTGCAAAATATAAAGAAAATAAACTTACCTACGTCGGGGCCTTACGCTGGGGACTGGAACGTCGGACAGCCATCAGCCTATCACATGCCGGAGCGATGTCCCGCCCCGGCCAGTGATAAGCTGAGCCCACTGTCATGTAACAAGCCGGTTTGTTACATGACAGTGGGCTCAGCCTATCACTGGCCGGGGCGGGACATCACTCCGGCCGGTGATAGGCTGACGGCTGTCCGACGTTCCAGTCCCCAGCGTAAGGCCCCGACGTAGGTTAGTTTATTTTGTTTATCTTTTGCAGCCTGGGCATAGGGATACAGCGTACAGCAGTGGTCTTCAACCTGCGGACCTCCAGCTGTTGCAAAACTACAACTCCCAGCATGCCCGGACAGCCATTGGCTGTCCGGGCATGCTGGGAGTTGTAGTTTTGCAACATCTGGGGGTCCGCAGGTTGGAGACCACTGGCGTACAGTGAGTTCCAGCGCCGACGTCCCCCAACAAAGGATGGGGGCAGTGTTTGCGGGGTGACACATGTGAGTAGTACCCCGCTGGGCTGATAATTAATTGGGGGGTGGGGGAGCAGAACAGCGCTCGCAGGTAATATGATTTGGTGGGGGGGGGGGGGGGAGTAGAACAGCGCTGGCGGGTCACGTATGATTAGTTCCCCGATGGGGACAGTGCAGCGCTGGGCTGATAATTTTCATTCATTCCCAAGGCGGAGGGGCCAAACCAGTATTGCGGTATGGGGAAAAATTCATATCGTGCAGCCCAAAAATTTCGGTATTCGGTATGAACTGGTATATCGCCCAGCCCTACCATAGTTACATAGTTAGTTACCATAAATGCATGTTTATAGTCTAACACTAATGCCTCCTTGTTCAAGCAGTTGTGGGACCCCCACTGATATCATAGCCATATGCCAAACATTCTGGACATAGCGTAATCATTGGACTGCAACTCGATACAAAATGTAAAGGCATGTTCACACAACTAAAATCTGTGCTGATTTGGGCACAAAACCCCCACCTATTTCCATATCCAAATAAGCATAAAAAACATCTTTCCATTGGCTTTATTGGGAAATGACATACCACCCTCTTACCACAAGGGGAAGCACTCTCTCCCTACAGTGACAGCCAGCTGTCGTGTATCTTTATTTTAGATCCCACCCTTTCCTGCTGTCAGCCAATGAACATGTATCCACATTAGAGAGGTGACAGACAAGGAAGTGCTGTGCAGAGATGGGAAAAATTCCTGTCCCAGTTTTTGAAAAACCACTCAAATTTTTATAGACGCAGGAAAAAAGTATTATGTAAATTCAAATTAAAATCTGCATTGGTTTTAGATACAGACTTTGAGGTAAAATGCTTCACCTCTTCAATTTTCTGTATGAACAAGCCTTAAAGGAAAAGTTAAATACAGTTGTGGATAGTAAGAAAACTACTTCTAGTGCTGAGGGGAGAAGCAGTTGGACAACTTCCGGATGCTGTTGTGGTGAGGAGTGAGCTACTGCTGCGGTCAGGAGTGTGAGGACTACACATGATGCGGCTATAAACTACTACCCTTAGCAAATCACCCCTGGACTCTATTCCAGCAGTGACTCGCAGAACTTCAGTCAGTGTTCCCTCAGTACAGTACAGCTTGTAAACAACAGCCCCAGGAGCCTTACATTTCCTTATTGCTTGACTTGTTTAGGTCTCTCCCGCACAGTCTGGCCGCGATGAAGTGATTCTGGAAAGCCGGGATGAGAACAGCTGTCGCCAGGCCGCCCAACAGCGAGAAGCCAACATTGACCAGAAGCGGCACAGCCGGCATCTTAACTCTCTCGACTACACTTCCTCCTTTGTCACCACTGCACTATGGACGCGTGTTTCGTTCCGTCATTGGCTGGCATAAGCAAGGGGGAGTGGTCAACATTAAAGCTACGCAACTGCTGACTGTGAGAGAACGCTCCAAGAAAGAGCTCCCCCTGGTGGTAGGAGGGCGCACTTTCTACTACTTATCAATGTACATAATAAACACACATTAGCCCCTTAACCCCTTAAAGGGGTATTCCAGGAAAAACGTTTTTTTATATATCAACTGGCTCCAGAAAATTAAACAGATTTGTAAATGACTTCTATTAAAAAATCTTAATCCTTTCAGTACTTATGAGCTTCTGAAGTTAAGGTTGTTCTTTTCTGTCTAAATCCTCTCTGATGACACCTGTCTCGGGAAACGCCCAGTTTAGAAGCAAATCCCCATAGCAAACCTCTTCTAAACTGGGCGTTTCCCGAGACAGGTGTCATCAGAGAGCACTTAGACAGAAAAGAACAACCTTAACTTCAGAAGCTCATAAGTACTGAAAGGATTAAGATTTTTTAATATAAGTAATTTACAAATCTGTTTAACTTTGTGGAGCCAGTTGATATATATAAAAAAAGTTTTTGCCTGGAAAACCCCTGGGACTCAGCGTTTTTCAGTTTTTGCATTTTCGTTTTTTCCTCCTTTAAAAATCATAACCCTTTCAATTTTCCACCTAAAAATTCATATGATGGCTTATTTTTGCACCACCAATTCTACATTGTAATGACATCAGTCATTTTACCCAAAAATCTATGCCGAAATAAAAATAAAATAAAATCAGTGTGTGACAAAATAAAAAATAAAAAACGCCAATTTTGTAACTTTTGGGGGCTACAGTTTATACTCAGTATATTTTTCGGTAAAAATTACACCTTATCTTTGTTCTGTAGGTCCATATGATTTAAATTATACCCTACTTATATAGGTTTGATTTTGTCTTACTACATGCACAAAAATTTATATGTTTAAAATGTCCTGTTGTGCCCCTATAACTTTTTTATTTTTCTGCATATGGGGATGTATGATGGCTCATTTTTTGCATCATGATCTGAAGTTTTTATCAATATAATTTTCTTTTTGATTGGACTTTTTGATCGCTTTTTATAAAAAAAAATTCTGGTATAAAAAGTGATGAATAATACGCTGTTTTGGACTTTGGAATTTAAATAATGATATTTTTATAGTTCGGACATTTACACTCGTGGCGATACCACATATGTTTATATTTATATATATTTATTTACACCGTTTTTTATTTCCACAAATTTTACCTCTAAATTATCTTTTCTCTTTTAGGAACGGTCCTGTACTGCGGCCTGAGGCGCCATCTTATCTTGCTGGAGTCCGGAGGTCGCTGGTGTGGAGCTTGGCAACTTGCACGTCACTTGCGGTGAAGCACCATTTTTCCGGAGTCCTAGGGCACAGACGCAGAGTTCGGATTGCGTGTCACTTCCCGTGAACTCACCAGAAGTTTTTTTCCTCGGGCTGTGGCGGTGTTTGGAATCTGGGGTTCACAGGGGAGAAATTCTCCCTGCACTCAGGAGTATTGTTCCTTTTGGTTATATCTATATCTGCTTTGTTATATTAGTTTTTTTTTTCTTTAGTTCTATTGTTAGCTCCGTGACCCGGAAGTGGGCGGAGCTTGGGTTTTGGCACAAAATTGCGCCTATTTAAAACCCTCCAAAAATTACAGTTCAGTTTGAGCCTTACTACTTGGTGGCATTTATTTGCCAGCCTACTTATTTGGGTTTTGAAAGCTTATCATCTCTATTAATGTAAGTCTCTTTTTAGGGTCCTATTACTTTTTTGCTTTATATTTGATAATTGATATATATATATATATATATATATATATATATATATATAATATTTCCTTAGATGTCTTCTATGGAATCCGGAGGGTCTGGCGGATGTAGAGAACCACATGGAAAGTCTAGCAACCCATAAGCGCAGACATCTAGAATGTACGTCTTGCAAAGTTCTACTGCCAGACGGATCAGATTATGCTATTTGCTCTTCTTGCCATCCCAGACTGCCACCCAATCAGTAACCATCCATGTAAGACATGTTGGTTTGGGTCAAAGAGTTTGTGTTTGGGTCTATTAAGGAGTTAAACGATTCCTTGACTATAGCCCCTCCTGCAAGCAAGAGGCCTAAAACTCCCACTATTGTTCATTCTGATGAGGAGTTTAGGGTAGTGGATGAGACTTAATCATCCACTTCAGAAGACGAGGAGGTCCAGGGAAAAACATATTTTCCTGCCGAGAAGTTTCCAAGATTTATCGAAGCGGTTCAATCAGAAAATTCACCTGTAGATAAGGGGAAAACTCCTTCCACATCAAAAGGACCTAGGGTCTTTTCTGTGGATATGATATGATCTTGGAGCTTATGAAGTCTGAGTGAGTCAATCCTGAAAAGGCTCTAGTTCTGGACAGATGCTTTAAAATACTTTATCCGTTGGATCAGTCCAAGTCTAAAGAAAGGGTTAACCCTCCCAAGGTAGATTTTGCGATTGCAAAACTCTCCAAGAGAACCATCATTCCTTCTGATGACGGATCAAGTTTGAAGGATCCTATGGATCGCCATATGGAAGTAACCTTGAGATGGTCCTATACTACAGCCTCCAGTCAGTGTGCTGTAGGTAGTGCCTCTTTTGAGATAATTAAAGGAGTAGTCCAGTGTTGAAAAATGTATCCCCTATTCTAAGGATAGGGGATGAGTTTCAAATCGCGGGGGGGCGACCGTTGGGGCCCCCCACAATCTCCTGTAAGGGACCAGGCAGCCGGCAGGGAAGGGGGCGTGTTGACCACCGCACGAAGCGGCCCTGAAGCCCCTCAATACAACTTTATGGCAGAGCAGGAGATTGCCGAAGGCAGCGCTCTGGCTCTGCCACTTCCTGCAGGCTGCCGGGGCCCCGTGCAGGAGATCGCAAGGGGCCCCAGCGGTCGACCCCCCCCCCCTGAGATCTGAAACTTATCCCCTAACCTTAGGATAGGGGATATGTTTTTCAGCACTGGACTACTCCTTTAAAGCTATGAAAGCTTGGCTTTCTAGAATACAGGATGACATTGATTCAGGCATTAGCAGGGAAGAGATCCTAAGATCCTTTAAATCCATCAACCTGGGCATGGACGACCTATATGATGTGAATTGTCAACAGGTGAAGTTGTCTGCCCACAATATGTCCCTCTCCTCTGCCGCTAGAAGAGCCTTCTGGCTAAGACCCTGGACTGGAGATAGTCACTCTAAGTACATCTTATGCAATCTGGAATATAGTCCTGGTAAATTATTTGGTCCTGAATTGGACACTATTATGGAGGAACTCTCTAACAAGAAAGGGAAGAATCTCCCCTTGTCTGATAGATCCTTTCGAGGACGTTACAACCACTGAAGACGTGACCGTTCTCCGCAGAGATCCAGACAGAATAGAAATCCTGGACGTGGAAGAGGATCTGGTTCGGCTAGAAGAGGTTCCTCCAGAGACAGAAGTACCAAGAAGTCAGAATTCTGACTCAGACAGCATGTCTGTAGCTGGCCGTCTCCATTATTTTCTCCTGGCCTGGCAAAGTTTAACCCCTTAAGGACCCAGCCAATTTTCAGTATAGGACCCGGCCATTTTTTTTGCACCATCTGATCACTGTCACTTTAAGTATTAATAACTCTGGGATGCTTTTACTTTTCATTCTGATTCCAAGATTGTTTTTTGTGACATATTCTACTTTATGTTAGTGGTAATATTTTGTCGATACTTCACCATTTCTTGGTGAAAAATTCCAAAATTTGATGAAAAAAATTCAAAATTTAGCATTTTTTTTTACTTTGAAGCTCTCTGCTTATAAGGAAAATGGATATTCCAAATAAATTATATATTGATTCACATATACGATATGTCTACTTTATGATTGCATCATAAAAGTTGACATGCTATTACTTTTGGAAGACATCAGAGGGCTACAAAGTTGAGCAGCAATTTTCCAATTTTCCACAAAATTTTCAAAATCTAACTTTTTCAAGGACCAGTTCAGTTTTGAAGTGGATTTGAAGGGCCTTTATATTGGAAATACCCCACAAATGACCCCATTATAAAAACAGCACCCCTCAAAGTACTCAAAATTACATTCAGTAAGTGTGTTAACCCTTTGGATGTTTCACAGGAATAGCAGCAAAGTGAAGGAGAAAATTCTAAATCTTCATTTTTTACACTTGCATGTTCTTGTAGACCCAGTTTTTGAATTTTTACAAGGGGTAAAAGGAGATAAATCTTCCTAAAATTTGTAACCCAATTTCTGGTGAGTAAGGAAATACCTCATATGTGTATGTCAAGTGCTCCGTGGGTGCACTACAAGGCTCAGAAGGGAAGGAGCAACAGAGGGATTTTGGAGAGTGAGTTTTTCTGAAATGGTTTTTATGGTGCCAAAACAACAAAAAAAGGGGTCCATTGAGCCTTAACACCCCACAGGTGTTTCATGACATTTTGTTAAAGTTGGATGTGTACATTTTTTTTTTCACTAAAATGCTGGTTTTGACCAAAATTTTAAATTTTTACAAGGGGTAATAGGTGAAAATACCTCCCAAAATTTGTAACCCCATCTCTTCTGAATATGGAAATACCCCATGTGTGGATGTCAAGTGCACTGCGGGCGCATTACAATGCTCAGAAGAGAAGGAGTCCCATTTAGCTTTTGGAAAGCAAATTTTGCTGAAATGGTTTTTCAGCATGTCGCATTTAGGAAGCCCCTATGGCGCTTTGCGGCAGGCTCTGGTAAAAACCAGCGGCGCCTTAGACTCCGCTCCCTGGTATGGTCCGAGTCATCTGCCACACAGGTCCAGCGGATCCACATCCACCGGTGTTCTTGTTTTCTGAAACGTGAGTGTTACAGATAAATCTAGAAAAATCTCATCTAACCCCGGTCAAGGTAATAACCTTCCTGGGATTCTGCCTAGACTCCCATAATATGAAGATTTATCTATCTCCAGCAAGGAGGGACAGGATATCCAGGGGATATCTATTTCTTCGTGTTTCTCGCAAAGTATTTTTGAGGACTCATGAGATTCTTAGGTCTCCTATCCTCCTCAGCAGAAGCTGTCCAGTGGGCACTCTGGCACATGAGACCACTACAAACAGAGATTCTACAGGCCTGGGACAGAAAGATTTCCTCCCTAGACTCTCTTCTCACACTCTCTGACACTGTTTGCAGATCCCTGAGTTGGGTGGCTGTTCCCCAGGACGGGATGTCACTTATGTAACCTCACTGGTTAGTCTTGACAACAGACACCTCAGGGTTGGGTTTGGGAGCCCATCTGCTGGGAAGAAAGGTGGCTGGGAAATGGAAACTAAAAAAACTTCTTCTTTCCTCCAATATCAAGGAGCTAAGAGCGATTTACTATGCACTGCTTCATTTTGCCCCCCTTCTTCTGGGAGAAGCTGTCAAGGTGAGAACAGACAACATGTCAGCAGTTTATTATATAAACAAACAGGGAGGAACAAGATTTGTTCTGTTACTTCAGGAAGTAGCAAAGATCTTCCATTGGGCAGAGACACGGATACTCAGGTTATCTGCTGTCCACATAAAGAGGGTCCAGAATGTTATTGCAGACCGCTTGAGCAGAGATTTGACAATACCTGGAGAATGGGCTCTGAATCAAGAAGTATTCAAGATGTATTCTGATGGCCACAAGAGCCAATCGCAAGCTAGACAGATTCTGCTCCCTATATCCAGCAGACAGACCTTTTTGGATAGATGCCATGACGATTTCTTGGAATTTTAACCTGGCTTACATTTTTCTGCCACCTTCCATGATACCCAGGGTATTGATGAAGAGACCCAAGGATCAGACAGGATCAGGCATCAATGATTGCGATCATTCCATTCTGGCCCAAGAGATCCTGGTTCTCCCAGCTCATCCAGATAAGCAGGGGAATTTATTGGAGACTTCCCTCCAAGCAGAACATGGTGTCTCAGGGCACACAGCTCTGCTACAACCTCAGAACATTCAACCTACTGTATGGAGGTTGATAGGTCCTTATTGAAAGCCAGAGGGTTTTCAGACCGTATACCTGAGATGCTATCTCACTCTAGGAGTGAGGTGACTAACAGGACTTACGCCAGAATTAGAAGAGTTTTTCAAAGATGGTATGCTGCCAAGAAGATCGACTCCTTTTCTCCTTCTGTTCCATCAATTCTGGAATTCTTACAAGCTGGATTTGACAAGGCACTTTCTCCCAGCTCTATCAAAGAACAGTTAGCAACATTATCAGCATCTCTCCATAGACGTCTCACTCAAGAGCCAGTTGTAAAATCCTTCATTAAGGCCATCACTAGAATTCGTCAAAGATCTGTGAATCCTGTTGCTCCATGGTATTTGGCGTTAGTCCTGAAACAACTTTGTGCTCAATCCTTTGAACCCTTAAAGAATGTGGAGCTTAGGTTCCTCACCCTTAAAATAGTTTTATTGTTGGCTGTTACTACTGCCAAGAGGGTTAGTGAACTCCAAGCTTTGGCTTCAGTTGAACCTTATACCATTTTTCTGCCTGACAAAGTCCTTTTGAGATTCCCTCCATCCTTTTTGCCTAAAGTTGCTTCTTTTGCAAACATTAATCAAGTGATTTCTCTTCCACAATTCTCTCCTGAACCTGGATCTTCTCAAAGGGACTTTGCTGCCATAGACCTGGTAAGATGCTTAAGGATTTACTTAGAAAGAACTAAACCTTTTCGGAAATCTAAGAACCTTCTTATTTTACATCAAGGGTCAAAGAAAGTTCCAAGGCATCTAAACCATCCATTGCCGCATGGATTTGTGAGTGTATTAATCTATGCTACACTTCTAAAGGTTTGACTGCACCAGAGTTCACTAGAGCACACTCCATGAGGTCTTTTTCAGCCTCTTGGGCAGAACGTAATTTTGTCCCTCTGGAACATATTTGCCAGTCTGCAACCTGGAGTTCACCATTAACCTTCTTAAAGCACTATAGAGTGGTTTACAAAGCACCCATAGTGCCAGAACAATGGACCCCATTTTGGAAACTACACCCCTCACAGAATGTAATAAGGGGTACAGTGAGCATTTATGCCCCACAGGTGTCTGACAGATTTTTGGAACAATGGTCCGTGAAAATGAAAATTTTTATTTTTCATTTGCTCAGCCCACTGTTCCAAAGATCTGTCAAACGCCAGTGCGGTGTAAATGCTCACTGCACGCCTTATTACATTACGTGAGGCGACAGGAGGTTCACTTCATTTTATGTATTTTATCCATTATATTATATTATATTATAAAAAAAATTGTCTTCATCTGGATCCAATTCTCTCTCATTTTCTTCTTTTCCCAATGCACCCTTGAGGACTGGTTCACTTTATTTTTATTACCTACATACATTTTCTGGCCTTTTTGGGTGAAGGCAACACCGCTAACCTCAGGTAAACCCTCTTGCAATTCTAGGTGAGCTACAGTGGCGTTGCGACCCGGGTGCGGGGGGTGCGGCCCGCACCGGGTGACACCAACCTAATGGGGTGACACCAAGACGCTCCGTAGCCCCCCCCCCATCTGTGCCCGACCGGCCTCCCATCCATCAGCACATCCCCCCCCTGTGTGTGTGTATGTGACTGTGTGTATGTGACTGTGTGACTCTGTGTGTGTGTGTGACTGTGTGACTCTGTGTGTGTGTGACTGTGTGACTGTGTGTGTGTGTGACTGTGTGTGTGTGTGTCTGTGAGTGTGTGTCTCTCTGACTGTGTGTGTGTTTGTGTGTGTGTGTCTCTCTGTGTTGTATGTTTTTTTTTTTGTGTGTGTGTGTGTGTGGGGGGGGGGGGGGGTATAACCAGCAATCTATTGTGGGGAGACTTTGACCCATTGTGGGGAACCTGCAAGGGAACCTGCGGCCTAATGTGGGGAAACTACTACCTTATGTGGGGAGTCTATGCTACCTTATGTGGGGAGTCTATGCTACCTTATGTGGGGAATCTGTGCTACCTAATGTGGGGAAATTGCTACCTAATGTGGGGAATCTGTGCTACCTAATGTGGGGAAATTGCTACCTAATGTGGGGTAACTGGTACCTACCTAATGGGGGGGAACTGGTACCAAATGTGGGGAATCTATGCTGCCTAATGTGGGGAATAGATGCTACCTAATGTGGGGAAACTGCGACCTACCTAATGTGGGGGAACTGCTGCCTACCTAATGCTCCCCCCCTGGCAGTAGCACCCTCATCATCCACCAGCAACCCCCCCCCCCCCCCCCAGCAGCACCTCCATCAGCAGATCCTGATGGTGGATGATGGCGGTGCTCCTGCCAGGAGGATGATCCTGCCGATGGATGATGGGGTGATACTGCCAGGGGGGATGGCTAGTAGCACCCTCATCATCCTCCAGCAACACCCCCCGAGTAGTAGCACCCCCATCATCCACTAGCAACACCACCAATACCCCCCTCCCGTCGTAATAGCATCAGCTAACGGATGTTGAGGGGTGTTACTGCGGTTGTGGTATTATATTCAGAGGGTGCACTGTATGGCAACGTTATATTCAGAGGGCGCAGTTTGTGGTAGTATTATATTCAGAGGGTGCAGTTTGTGGTAGTATTATTAGAGATGAGCGAACTTACAGTAAATTCGATTCGTCACAAACTTCTCGGCTCGGCAGTTGATAACTTATCCTGCGTAAATTAGTTCAGCCTTCAGGTGCTCCGGTGGGCTGGAAAAGGTGTATACAATCCTAGGAAAGAGTCTCCTAGGACTGTATCCACCTTTTCCAGCCCACGGGAGCACCTTAAAGCTGAACTAATTTATGCTGGAAAAGTTATCAACTGCCGAGCAGAGAAGTTTGTGACGAGTTGAATTTACTGTAGTTTGCTCATCTCTAAGTATTATATTCAGAGGGCGCAGTGGGTGGTAGTATTATATTCAGAGGGTACAGTATGTGGCGGTATTATATTCAGGGGTACAGTATGTGGCAGATTTATATTCAGGGGTACAGTATGTGGAAGATTTATATTCAGGGGTACAGTATGTGGCAGATTTATATTCAGGGGTACAGTATGTGGCAGATTTATATTCAGAGGGTACAGTATGTGGCAGATTTATATTCAGAGGGTACAGTATGTGGCAGATTTATATTCAGAGGGCGCAGTTTGTGGTAGTATTATATTCAGAGGGTACAGTATGTGGTAGTATTATATTCAGTGGGTACAGTGTGTGGCGGTATTATATTCAGGGGTACAGTATGTGGCAGATTTATATTCAGAGGGTACAGTATGTGTTGGTATTATATTCAGAATGTACAGTGTGTGGTAGTATTATATTCAGTGGGTATGGTGTATGGAAGGTTTATAATCAAAGAGTATAGTGTATAGTAGTATTCTATTTAGAGGATACAGTGTCTGGCAGGTTTATAATAATAATTGTTTTCATATAGAGGATGAGAATGCACTGACATAGTGAGGAGACGTCTGGGCGTCACATTCTGCAGAGAGAAGTTTTAGCTGGATCAAGTCCTGGCGGTATGTACCATCTGAATTAGATAAGGGAAGACTATAGAGAAGACGTCACCTGTAGTCACTGATATCATTGTACATTCTCCTCACTATAGAGAAGACGTCACCTGTAATCACTGATATCATTGTGTATTCTCCTCACTATAGAGAAGACGTCACCTGTAGTCACTAATATCATTGTGTATTTTCCTCACTATAGAGAAGACGTCACCTGTAGTCACTGATATCATTGTGTATTCTCCTCACTATAGATAAGACGTCACCTGTAATCACTGATATCATTGTACATTCTCCTCACTATAGAGAAGACGTCACCTGTAGTCACTGATATCATTGTGTATTCTCCTCACTATAGATAAGACGTCACCTGTAATCACTGATATCATTGTACATTCTCCTCACTATAGAGAAGACGTCACCTGTAGTCACTGATATCATTGTGTATTCTCCTCACTATAGAGAAGACGTCACCTGTAATCACTGATATCATTGTGTATTCTCCTCACTATAGAGAAGACGTCACCTGTAATCACTGATATCATTGTGTATTCTCCTCACTATAGAGAAGACGTCACCTGTAGTCACTGATGTCATTGTGTATTCTCCTCACTATAGAGAAGACGTCACCTGTAGTCAGATATCATTGTGTATTCTCCTCACTATAGAGAAGATGTCACCTGTAGTCACTGATACCATTGTACATTCTCCTCTCTACATCAGAGCTGTAGTCACTTGTCAGTTCTACAGTTATGGTCAGTGAAACTACAACTCCCAACATAACCTCACCACTGCTCAAAGGGGTACTCTACTGGAAAACATTTTTTTTAATCAGCTGGTGCTACAAAGTTAAACAGATTTGTAAATTACTTCTATTTAAAAATCTTAATCCTTCCAGTACTTATTAGCTGCTGTATAAGCGATTCACAGGAAGTTATTTTCCTTTTTAATTTATTTTCTGTCTGACCACAGTGCTCTGTGCTGACACCTCTGTCCATGTCAAGAACTGTCCATAGTAGGAGCAAATCCCCATAGCAAACCTATCCTGCTCTGGACAGTTCCTGACATGGACAGAGGTGTCAGCAAATAGCACTGTGGTCAGACTGGAAAGAACTACACAACTTCCTGTGGAGCATACACCAGCTTATAAGTACTGTAAGTATTAAGATTTTAAATAGAAGTAATTTAAAAATCTGTTTAACTTTCTGGCACCAGTTGATATAAAAGTAAATGTTTTCCAGTGGAGTACCCCTTTAAGTAATTCTGGGAGCTGTATATTTCAATGGTGAAAACTTCTTTAACACTTTCCCATTCTGTGGCAACTGGTATATCTGATTATTATACTGGAATTTCTCACAATGCGCTACAACAGTGGTGTCCGTCACAACAGGCTAAAAACTTACTGAGGGGGGGGGGGGGTAGGTATGGGGGTGACACCATTTTCTACCGCACCGGGTGACACCAACCCTAGCAACGCCACTGGTGAGCTACACACTCTTTTTTCTAAATTCTATGAGGGGTATAGTTTCCAAAATGGGGTCACATGTGGGGGGGGTCCACTGTTTTGGCACCACGGGGGGCTTTGTAAACGCACATGGCCCCCGACTTCTATTCCAACCAAATTCTCTCTCCAAAAGCCCAATGGCGCTCCTTCTCTTCTGAGCATTGTAGTGCACCAGCAAAGCACTTGATGTCCACACATGGGGTATTTCCATACTCAGAAGAAATGGGGTTACACATTTTGAGGGGCATTTTCTCCTATTACCCCTTGTAAAAATGTAAAATTTTGGGAAAAACCAGCATTCTAATGAAAAAAAAATGTTTCCTTTACACATCCGACTTTAACGAAAAGTTAAACACCTGCGGGGTGTTAAGGCTCACTGGACCCCTTGTTACGTTCCTTAAGGGTTGTAGTTTCCAAAATAGTATGCCATGTATTTTTTTTTTTTTTTTTTTGCTGTTCTGGCACCATAGGGGCTTCCTGAATGTGACAACCCCCCCACCCCCAAAAAACCCATTTCAGAATAACTCACACTCCAAAATCCCATTGTCGCTCCTTCCCTTCTGAGCCCTCTAGTGCACCCACAGAGCACTTGACATACAGATGAGGTATTTCCTTACTCGAGTGAAATTGGGTTAGAAATTTTAGGAAGATTTCTCTCCTTTTACCCCTTTTAAAAATTCAAAAACTGGGTCTACAAGAACATGCGCGTGTAAAAAATTAAGATTTTGAATGTTCTCCTTCACTTTGCTGCTATTCCTGTGAAACTCCTTAAGGGTTAACACACTTACTGAATGTCCTTTTGAATACTTTGAGGGTGCAATTTTTATAATGGGGTCATTTATGGGGTATTTATAATACGAAGGCCCTTCAAATCCACTTCAAAACTGCACCACATAATAATGGCCTGTCTTGTGCCCCTCTCACAAATTGCCCCCTGTCATGTGCCCCTCACTTTTAATGCCCCTTGTCCTGTGCCCTTCACAAATAATGTTCCCTGTCATGTGCCCCTCAGATATAATGACCCGTCATGTGCTCTTCACATATTATGCTCTGTCATGTGCCCCTCACATAAAATGCTCCCCGTCATGTGCCTGCACATATAGTGCCCCAGTGCCCCCTCAAATATAATGTCCCGTCATGTGCCCCACATATACAATGCCACCTGTCATGTGCCCCTCACATAAAATGCTCCTGTGCTCCCTCACATATAATGTCCCTGTGACCCCTCACATGTATTGCCCCTGTGCCCCCTTACATATAATGCCCCTGTGCCCCAGAGCTGTAGCTGCCATGAGGCGACTGAGGCCGTTGCCTCAGGCGCAGCTGCAGACTCTGTAAAGGGGGCGCAGACGTGCTGCCTCCTCCCCCCCTCTTTATTTTTCTCCTAGGCGGCCGCTGCGGTGTGCGGGTCGCCTCAGGCTGCTGCAGCCTCTGTAAAGGGGGCGCAGACGTGCCCCCCCTTTTTGTTTACATCCCAGGCAGCCTGCGGCATGCAGTCCTTTAAGAGTACCGCAGTGGCTGCCTGGAAGTATAACGAGACGTCAGGCCATTAATGACATGTGACATGGTCTCGGCTGCGGAAAGGAGCATGCGGGGAGGGTGGGGGGATCTGGGGGGATGCGCATGCACCCTCAGTCAGTCTGCTTCATTGCCCCCTGTGCATGCACCACCACCTGTGAGAGGGCCTGTGCTGCTGCTGAATGACACAGCGTCAGGCCTCTTGTTTCAAATCACCTGCTGCCAGTGCCAACATATAGGTAACATGGCTGTGACATGTTGACCATGGGCAACCAGTAAGAAGACAGCAGCGGAGGACTGGAGCGGTGAAAGGGGCACCAAAGAAGCTGCCGCAGGTGAGTGCCGTTTGTTGTTTTAGATGCTGACAGCCTGGTCATAATGGAAGAAAAGTTTTTTGCGCCACCAATTGTACTTTGCAATGAAATCACAAAAATACAATTATTTGAAGGGTGAAATAAAATTTTAAAAAAGCCACTTTGTAAGTTTTGGGGGCTTCCCTTTCCACGCAGTGCACTTTTATGTAAAAATGTATAACACCTTATCTTTATTCTATAGGTCCATATGATTACAACGATAACCAAAATATATAGGTTTTGTTCTATTTAACTATGTTTGAAAAATTATAATTTTTTGTATGACAATTAGTATGCCTAAAATTGTCTTCTTCTGACCAATATAACTATTCTATTTTTCCATATACATGGATGTATGAGGGCTCACTTTTTGTGCCATGATCTGTAGTTTTTAGCTTTACCATTTTTGTCTTTATGTGATTTTTTGAGCATGTTTTATACTTTTTTTTTTATGGTATATAAAGTGACCAAAAATCATTAATTGTGGACTTTGGCATTTCTTATATTTACACCATTGACTGTGTGGTTTATTTAATTAAAGTTATATTTTCATAGTTTGGACATTTACGCATGCATTTACAACACCATGTTATTTTTGTTTACATGGGAAAAGGGGGATGATCAAAACTTTTATTAAGGAAGGGTCTTATTTACATTTAGGGGCTGATGGGATAAAACGGTGGGCCTGATCTGCTCAGAGGGAGTCTTAGATGAATGTTCATTCTACAGGTATATAAAAAAAAATAATAAACCTGTATATAAAAAAAAATAATAAACCTGTAGATCTTTTATTAAAATTTCAAACATAACAATAAAAAATTACAAAACATAAACATACCATATCCGACAGAACATATCAATATAACGAATCATAAAACAAACACCATAGCATAAAATACAACACCGGTCCACCCCACACTCATTCCTGCACACAAACAAATATATACAATATTTACAAAATACATATTCCTATAATACCCATTATACCCATACCATACTAATAAACTATATACACTAATATACACTAATACTAAATGTGAAATTCCTGGCCCAGTTGCAATACCAAAAACCCAATACCAGTAATATACCAAAAAGAATAACAACAACAACAATAATAATATATACAAAATAATAAAAACCAACACAAACAATATAACACCACTTTTTTTAAAATTTTTATTATATATATATATATATATATATTTTGGCCCTGAGCTGGTCCCGCATCCCATGCCCCCAGTACATGTTACCAGACGTCCATGAACCAGTCCAGGATTTTCTGTATATATAAAAGTCCCATACAAACCCCCTCCCCCCTTTTTAACCACCACCCAACCTACACTAAACCCAAACCCCAGGTGGCATCACACAATATATACAATATATACAATATATACGGGCGAGCGGTACTTCCCGTAATCCCTCTCAAAAACCAAAGATGCGTGTCTGTCATACTGGCACTTCATCAGCAAGGACTTCACTCTGGAGATATCCTCTCGGCTACCTCCAGTCGAGGCAAGGTGCTCAAGTTTCTTCCTCAGGCCCTGGTACAAACGGTACCTGTTTAGGCTTCTGAGGCCTGACAGCTGGCGGAAGAATCTCGCAACTCTTTTTTTGAAGATCTCCCACCACTCTGACTTGCTGCTACAAAGGCCCAGCAATGGTACCTGGCTCTGAAGGAAATCCTCAAAGGACTGTCTTATCTCTGCTTCTTCCAAGAGAGACGAATTAAGCTTCCAATAGCCTCTGCCCATCCGGGGGGTCTCTGTAACATTCCGAGAAAACAAAATTAAACAGCGGTCGGAGAACTCCACCTCAACAACAGACACTGCTGAAGAGACAGCTTTTTCCGTTAAATAAAACCTGTCTATTCTGGCCCTACAACTACCCCTATGATAGGTGAATCCCGCATGGCCTGGGGTGTGCTGGGTGAGCCTCACTCGCTATGCTATTAAGGGCGACACTATCATAAGTCAGCTTGTCTCTGGAACCTCCCCTGTCTTGGGGCCTCGTGACAGCATTAAAGTCCCCTCCAAAGACCATCTGCCGACTTGTAAAAAGATAGGGCTTGATCCTCATAAAGAGACACTTCCGGTCCCACTTAGAATGTGGGCCATAGATGTTAATAAGGCGAAGTTCTTGTCCCTTCATGAGGACATCTAAGATGAGGCACCTCCCCATTTTTAACTCGATAACCCATCGGCATTCTAGCGCTCGATAACCCGTCGGCCACTCCGCTATACGGCTCTGCCGCAAGAGACCAGTAGGAGGCCCCATTCCTCCACTTTCTTTTAGCCTTATATATAGATGACATGTCTGTAAGCCTGGTCTCCTGCAAAAATAAAATATCAGCATTAATATGGGCAAAAAAATCATAGGCCGCAAATCGAGCCGTAGCTGACTTAATGCTGGCAACATTAATGGATGCCAGAGTCAACGGAGAGGGTGCCGCCATCAAGGGTGATTGAGTTAGACAGCTTTCTTTTTCCCACCATCCTTTCCATCCACCCCATCACCCCCTTCATCAGATGATGGTTTACCCCTTTTTAGTGAGATGGATGTGTCCATTTTCCCTTTATTTACATTTTCCTCGTCCCCTGACTCTGGGCCAGTCCCCCCCCCCCCCCCTAAGACATAGGTTCCCCAGGGAGAGAGGACTCAGCGTCTCCTGTGGGCCCCACCGCAACATCCAGGACCTCCCCCCTAGCCTCCTCCTCCGAAGAGAAAAGGTTGCGGAGGGCCCGGAACCTGTTGGAGAGACCAATCAGAGGGGGGTCAGTTGTACCTTCCTTTGGAATCTGGCGGGTGGGAGAAGATCTTAAATCTCCCTTTTTCTTATTCCTCCGAGTACCCCGCTTTGTTTCTGCCCATCTCCCACTGTCCTCATACGTGCTCCTCATTCGTGCTCGAGGAGACAGCATCCTCCTTTTTGTGGATCCTTCCAGTCTCTTCATCCAGTTCACTATCCCCCCAGGGCCTCAGCAGTAAGACTGGTCGCAGGGACAGGATCAGAAGTCACCTCAGCTGGCCGATGCTCCTGCGACTCCCGAAACTCCCTATCCCTTTGACGCTTCTTGAGACGCCTCAGTCTGGCAGGCGTCTTCTGCTTACTTTTCTTCCCTGGCGCCTGCACCCCTTCATCCCCGCCAGCCGTCCCCCCAGCAGAGTTCACCTCATAGCTTACCCCCACCGGGTCAACAACCACGTTGACAAAGGAGTGAGGGCAGCGACTGAATGGGTGACCTAAGTCACCACACAGGTGACACCTAATCTCCGCACAAGATGCAGCGAGATGGCCTATTTCCCCACACAGAGTGCACTTCTGCACAGTGCAACTGGCACTAAAAGTGTGGGGTCATCACATCTGTGACAGAGCTTCGGCTGACCCTGGTAGAAGATCTGGATACGATCTCTTCCGAGGAAGGTGGCAGATGGTATATTGGTAACAGTGTTTTCTGTACGCCTAAGCTTGACCATAAATGTCCAGGCCCCTGACCAGATGCCATATTTATCTCTGTTCTTTTTTGGGACCTCCCCCACCTCTCCATACCGACCTAGCCACGTCATGATGACAATACAAGAAAGAGATTCGTTACGGGTTAAAACGGTCAATTTCTTGACATTGTTTTGGCAAAGTCTCGCCAGCTCATTCTTTACCAGCTCATAATTTGACCAGAAGAGCTCAAGCCCCTCCGACCGAACAAAGCTGATATCGAACTCAGGGGTACCATAAGGATATATCAAGGCGTAGATGTCAGCTGCCTTAAAGCCCAACTTCAGCAGAAGCTCAGCAACTTTAGATCTTGGAGGACATGTATCACTGCCTCTCCAGCTCAGCCGGACCACATTCCTTCGGAGACCACCTGGCCCGGCTGTCGAAAGGGACCACACAGTATTCCCCCCTCTTCCCTCTCGGAAGGCTGAAAGACCATGTCTTTCTATACAAAAGGATAGATCAACCTCCCTACCATCTTCATTGATTGATCTCTCCCCTCTCCTTAAGGCCCCCAGGAGACGCTGCTGCAAATTGCTCTCCCCAGAGCCAGAAGACGAGGAAGGTGCAACTGGACCAGGCCCTACATCCCCACCACTCATCTGTGCCCCTTCACCACTCTCCTCCACATAATCCATACTCACACCATTTATACCTGTTTTAGCTGATGTGCCCCCCATACCTCCACCCATGCTACAGCCCATACCACCATTCAAAGTCCCTGACAGATTTTTATTAACAGTTGAATTTTCCAGCACATCCACTCGTTCATTCACTCCAACATTCACCTTCTCATTCACACTGGCTGGACCGGTGCGTTCTGGTGCAGATATTGTACCATCAGCATCACTGGGTACCAAAGCTGGAGCCACTGCCACAGGACAGGTCACCGGTCCCTTATACAAGGACCGGGAAGCCTGCCTAGCCTGTTAATTAGCGGCTCCAGCCCTGTTTTTATTAGTTCCCTCCGCCTCATCAGTACTGGAGTTTCCTGCTCCTGGGCGCCGCTGATCTGGATAAGTGGCGCCAATACAAAATAGGGGTTTAAGTCCAGTCTTTCTGGGAGGCGAAGACATCTTAGCCCCGGCAGCTCCTCCACGATGACACCGCTGCTCCAAAGGAACAGCAGTGCCAATGCTCAGAGCCACCGGAGCTCCTGCAGCCGACTCTGGTACAAAGTCGCCCCCCCCTCCCGTTAGGGAGCAACCCAATGTGCCAAAACCTTTACTGCCCATCACTGGGCAAATATCTCTGTCCGACCTCACAGCCGATACATTGTCTGCTCCACCACTGTTACTGCAAACAGCTATGGAGCTCACCGCCACACTAGACTCCATACTCTCCCCACTCTCCTGCACTGAGTCCACAGCAGAACTCAGGCTGGGCTGAGAAATGGGGTTCACAGAGTTATCTGACCCTGCGGCCAGTCCGGGGGGCTCAGGGAGGTGGGTATATACAAATGTTACCTGCTCCTGGAGCTTGGTCTTCTTTGACTTCTTCTTTTTCCTTCCCCCAAGTGCCTCCTCTGGTACCTCACTCCCAAACGTGAAGTCCTGGAGGCGACCTGGGGACTCCAGGAGCTGGATCTGGGCAATCAGCGCCCCTCCCTTGGGACTGGTGCTGCTCTCATCCCCCGAACTGCCAGAGCCGTGGCCAGATGACATTGCCACTTGCCCTGGAGGGAGATGTTGCAGACCCCCGGGTGGATTTGGCTAAACCTTATCGGCCTCCGCAACATCTCCTTCCTCCTCCACCCATGGCTGAAGCCCTCTCAGCTTTCTTTGCTTCTTTCTCTCCATTTCTGCGAAGCGATCTTCATTCTGAAGCTTTTATTTAAATGGCCCGCTGTTGTCCAAAATAAACGTTTTCCTTTTCTTTAGATTGCTGATGCTGGCTTTTAGCTGTTTAATCCTTGCTGGCAGCCAGGGCCGGCATTAGGGCGGGGAATCCTAGGCAATTGCCTAGGGCCCCCATCCAAAAGGGGGCCCCTGAAAAGCTTTAGGGCATTATTAACAATATTCCATTTTGCGCAAAATCACGGTAAAATCGCAGCGTTTTTTGCCGCTGCGATTTTACCGCGAATTTGTGGAAAATGCAGTATTCAGGGCCTAAGGCACTAAGACTCCTCCCCCTGTCCTGAGCATTCTGGAGCAGCGCTGCTTGCGCTCTACTTATCAGACGTCACCACGCACGGAGGAACGTGGCAGGCAGCGCTCCACTCGTAAATCCCCCTCACATCCTGCTTGCTCCACTCCTTGGGAGCCCCTGCTAACGTGGTCCTTGCGCAGAAGCAAGGCCGCCTCAGCCAACCCGATCTCCAGCAATCACCTCCTGGGGATAAGGAGAAGCTTTGGGTTGGGGATGTGTATTGTATATATGTATGTGTATGATTTTGCATGATGTGTGTATATGTATTTTGTGTGCATGATAGATGTATGTGTATGTATGATGTGTGTATGTGCATTAGATGTGTATCTATGATGTATGTATGTATGAATGATGTGTGTAGGAGGTTTGTTACAGTGTGTCACCCCAATAGTAAGGAGATAACATGAGGAGGAAGTTTGTTACAGTGTGTCACCCCAGTAGTAAGGTGATTACATGAGGATGAGGTTTGTTACAGTGTGTCACCACAGTAGTAAGGTGATTACATGAGGAGGGGGTTTGTTACAGTGTGTCACCCCAATAGTAAGGAGATTACATGAGGAGGAGGTTTTTTACAGTGTGTCACCCCAGTAGTAAGGATATTATATGAGGAGGAGGTTTGTTACAGTGTGTCACCCCAGTAGTAAGGATATTATATGAGGAGGTTTGTTACAGCGTGTCACCCCAGTAGTAAGGTGATTACATGAGGATGAGGTTTGTTACAGTGTGTCACCCCAGTAGTAAGGAGATAACATGAGGAGGAGGTTTGTTACAGTGTGTCACTCCAGTAGTAAGGAGATTACATGAGGAGGAGGTTTGTTACAGTGTGTCACCCCACTAGTAAGGATATTATATGAGGAGGAGGTTTGTTACAGTGTGTCACCCCAGTAGTAAGGAGATTACATGAGGAGGGGGTTTGTTACAGTGTGTCACCCCAGTAGTTAGATTACATGAGGAGGAGGTTTGTTACAGTGTGTCACCCCATTAGTAAGGAGATTACATAAAGAGGAGGCTTGTTACAGTGTGTCACCCCAGTAGAAAGGAGATTACATGAGGAGGTTTGTTACAGTGTGTCACCCCAGTAGAAAGGAGATTACATGAGGAGGAGGCTTGTTACAGTGTGTCACCCCAGTAGAAAGGAGATTACATGAGGAGGAGGTTTGTTACAGTGTGTCACCCCATTAGTATGCTAATTACATGTGAAGGTGGCTTGTTACAGTGTGTCACTCCAGTAGGAAGGTGGGAGTGGAGGAGTAGTAAAATTTGCCTAGGGTTGCAAAAATTTGCCTAGGGTTACAAAAAAATTGCTTGCCCAGGGTCCAATCAAAATTAAAGATGGCCCTGGCAGTATTGGTAGTGTAAGTATCAGTGGCAGATCCAGGAGGGGGGAGGGGCCGCAGATTAATTTCCCCCATTACTATTAAGGACATCCCATTAACACACACACGCACATCCCATTATCAAGGTTGCCCCCATTAACTCTCTGCGGCACCTGCATTAACTTTAAAAACGCAGGGGCCGCCGGGAGATAGCGCACACCGGGACGTCACTGACATCCCATGCGTGCTCCCATAGGAATGGAGGCGTGGATTATTGAGCAGGAGGACACCCGCTGGCCAGCATGGTAAGTTACTAGCGGCACGTCATCTTCAGTGCTCCGACCACTGCTCCTCCGGTCCCGGGACCTACTGATATGGCCTATAAGCCTAATGTGGGGGAAATATACTGCCAGCCTAATGTGGGGGAACTATTCTGCCAACCTAATGTGGGGTACTATACTGCCAACCTAATGTGGGGGAACTATTCTGCCAACCTAATGTGGGGGAACTATTCTGCCAACCTAATGTGGGGGAACTATTCTGCCAACCTAATGTGGGGGAACTATTCTGCCAACCTAATGTGGGGGACCATACTGCCAACCTAATGTGGGGGACTATACTGCCAACCTAATGTGGGGGACTATACTGCCAACCTAATGTGGGGGACTATACTGCCAACCTAATGTGGGGGAACATACTGCCAACCTAATGTGGGGGAACATACTGCCAACCTAATAAAAGGGAACTATACTGCCAACCTAAGGTGGGGGAACTATACTGCCAACCTAAAGTGGGGGAACTATACTGCCAATCTAATGTGGGGGACCTATACTGCACCTAATGTGGGGGAACTATACTGCCAAGCTAATGTGGGGGGAACTATACTGCCAACCTAATGTGGGGGAACTATACTGTCAACCTAATGTGGGGGAACTATACTGTCAACCTAATGTGGGGGAACTATACTGCCAACCTAATGTGGGGGAACTATATTGCCAAACTAATGTGGGGGAACTATACTGCCAACCTATTGTAGAGGAACTATACTGCCAAACAAATGTGGGGGAACTATACTGCCAAACAAATGTGGGGGAACTATACTGCCAAACTAATGTGGGGGGGGGGGACTGTGCTGCCAACTTAATATGGGGGGAACTATGCTGCGCACTTAAAGGGGTAGTCCACTGCCCCTGCATTCCGAACATTTTCAGCAGGCCAGGGGTGGGTGAGGCAGGGGAAGGGGGTGGCAACAGCTGGAGGCACAAAATGGGTCCGGTCACCGGCAGATCCACAGATGTTTCTGGCACGGAAATTCCATTTTCTGTGTGCGCACCGAATGCATGGCTGTCTATGAGACGCTGCATTCCTGTGCAGTCCTAGTGCCGGCATATTATGTCGGTTTCCTGCAGTTTGCGGAATATTTGCACAGAGATTCTCCATGTGGACATTCTGTCTGTGAACTTAGCCTTATAGTATGTGTGGGCGCTATTACTGATAGGTAGCATTGAGATCACTGTTTATCTGCGACCCTGTGGTTTTCTGTGACCATACATTTTATGATGTCGTTTTGCGCTGGATTTCTTGTCCTTACAAGTTGCTGTTGCTCCACCGGTGTCGGTGCACTTCGCTCTTGCAAAGGGGGGAGCTGAGCTGATCTGCACTAAATGGGGTCACATTGTGACCCCCAAATTACCACAGCCACAAATTCATTCTGGATGCAATAATTACGTTTCTCATGTTGTAGTCACAGCCATTTCGGGTTTGCAGCGCAGTCTCATTTACTCGCATTAGCCGAGATGCAGCATAATTCAGGGGGCGCAACATAGTGATCTTTGGTCACAGAATCTGGGGGCCCCCATTTTTAATTTTTGCCCAGGGCCAGACTTAGTCTAAAACCGGCCCTGCTGGCAGCTCAGCCTTCTGGCGTTTTGACGCAGTTTCCATTAAGGCTTTTGCCTCCTGTACCTCCTCCTGGAGCCTATACAAGCTGCTCCTTGCTTCTTTATATCCCTGAAGTATCTCTGCCACACAGGACCCATAGGTGGTTCCAGGCTCCTGGGCCCTTGGTATTGCCAAATCCTCCTCCACACCTCCATGGGCATTTGGCTTTGCTCCAGGAGGAGTTTTACAGTCCATAGTACCTGTAGTACCTTTTGTTGGAGCAGCCTTGCGGCTACTTTTCGTCTCCATGGGCTCAGGAGGTGCTGGAGATACATCGCTGCATCTCCTGGCAGAGCGCCTCAACCCAGAGATGTCTGGTGCAGTTCCTGACGCTGGTCCCTCTGCAACTGGTCGCTGGCTCCCCCTGCCCCCCGCGGGCCTACTTTGGGGGGCAGGTGTTGGCGTTCTCCGCTCCTCGCTCAAACCAGGAAACAAACCCTCCTTCTGGGGAAAGGAAGGTCGCTCCTGGGAGACAGATGGATCACTCTCAAGGTCGAGCATACCAAACGCTCACAGGAGGCCCAAACAGGAAGATGCTCCCTCTAGTGGCCAGACTCCAGAGCTGGACTCACTATTCTGCTGGTGGGGTCACTGTGAACATACATTAAATTACTTATCCTGTACTGATCCTGAGTTATATCCTTCATTATACTCCAGAGCTGTATTCACTATTCTGCTGGTGGGGTCACTGTGTACATACATTAAATTACTTATCCTGTACTGATCCTGAGTTATATCCTTTATTATACTCCAGAGCTGTACTCACTATTCTGATGATGGGGTCACTGTGTACATACATTATATTACTTATCCTGTACTGATCCTAAGTTATATTTCATTGCAGTCCCGAGCTGCCATGGATATAAGAGAAACTGGGGAGCATCACATTAGTTAACTCTGTTTCCTTAGGAGACTAGGTAAGTGACCTCCTGCCTCAACGGAAAGTAATGTAATGACCTTGCATTTACTGCAATGGATAGATTTTTCACAATGGGTGCCACCCATTGGACAAAATCTCCCTATTTTAATAAATTCAATGTCACATTACATCACTTATTCTGTTCTGATCCCGAGTTATATCCTGTATTATACTCCAGAACTGCACTCACTATTCTGCTGGTGGGGTCACTGTGTACATACATTACATTACTAATCATGTACTGATCTGGAGTTATATCCTGTATTATTCTCCAGAGCCTGATCTGGAGTTATATCCTGTAGATCTTTTATTAAAAAATATAAAACATTACAAAAAGAACGAACATCACCATAACAATAATACAAACAACATACACCTGTATAATATATACAATAATGAGTCCATATTAGTCCAAAAATGTCCAACCAAGTATCTTCTGGTCCAGCCTCATTCTCACCAAACACACCGTTATAATAACAACAACTACTAAACACTCTACAATAATAATAATACTTACAGTAATAATAACAACAATAATAACTAAAAACTGGTCCGGTTGCATTTCACCACCCAAAATAATAAATATGTGTCAAACCACCAACAAACACCGCAAACAGAAAAACAGAATATACAATTTTTTTTTTTTTTTTTTTGGCCCTGAGCTGGTCCCGCATCCCATGCCCCCAGTACATGATAACAGACGTCCATGAACCAGTCCAGGATTTTACTTATTTATTTTTTTAAATAAAAAGTCCCACACAGAATCCCCCCTCCCCCCATCTACCCACCACCCAACCTAACACTAAACCCCAACACAACACAACCCCTAGAAAAAAAAAATACAATATATATACATATATACACATATACATAAATGTACAAACAAAACAAATATATACAAAATAATACAAACTATACAAACCAAACAACAAACAACAATAAGGCTTTTCAATCACACAAACCCCTAAAGCTCAAGTTCAGTGCCTGCAAGCCCTATATCACCATATATCTACAGCACAAAACAAAAAGACTCATGTGCCAGCATCAGCCCACCACCAGGGGGAGACGACAGGCTAAGGCACTTTAAAGGCAGAGCCCCTCCACAGACGAGAGGCCCTGCCAGCACCCAGCCTCTCGTACTCCAGAGAACGCACCTTCACCAGGTCACCAAGAATGTTCCTAACCACCTCAGCCACAGGGAGGATTTTACGCTGCGTCGACACTAAACACCGTGCGTTCCACGTGTAATACTTGACCACTGAGCTGACTAGGAATAAAGTGCACCGGTCCCAGCCTCCAAGGTTTCTGAATGCCCCATAGGCCCATTCCGCATAGGAGAGACTGGCCAGCCGAGGCCAACCAATGGAAGCGCCCACCCTGTTATAAACCTCTGTGTTAAAGGGACAATGAAGCAGAAAATGCTCCATGCTTTCCAGCATGCCTCCACACTCCTCGCGGGGACATCCCCGGTCATCAGAGCTCCTGCACTTCAGATTGTCCCTCACACACAGTTTCCCATGGAAGCAGCGCCAAGTCAAGTCCCAAAACTTCAAGGGGATCCTGATAGAATTCAAAAGCTCTAAACCCACCTCCAGATCCCGACTTGGGCAGTCCTTGAGCGCCAATGGCCTCTGGAAATGAGAAGACAGGACCCTCTTGTCAAGGAATTTCCTCGACAGAGTCCTAATCTCCCACATCCCCAGACCCCACCGACGAATAACCTTCAGAACCGGGGTAGCGTAAGCCGGGAGATGCCCGTGTGGTGTGCGAAGATCCTTCACTTGCCCTCCTGTCTCCCATTCCTGGAAGAAAGGCCGAAACCATCCCCTACAGGAGGATACCCACGGAGGAGCCCTCTCTGACCAGAGGTTTGCTATATTGGTCTTAAGAAAGGTATTCGCTAGGAATACCACGGGGTTGACCATACACAACCCCCCTAGTCTCCTTGTACGGTAAGTAACCTCCCTCTTCACTAGGTTCAGTCTATTCCCCCATAACATTTGGAAGAACACACTGTAGACCCGGGTCCAAAGAGGTTCTGGCAACATGCATACACTGCCCAGATATATCAGCAAAGGGAGCAGGAAAGTTTTCATCAGGTTAACCCTTTCCCGGAGGGTCAAAGACCAACCCTTCCACTGATCCACCTTCTGAGCGGCGATCTTAAGCCTGCTGTCCCAGTTTTGTTTGGGGTAATCCCCGTGACCAAATTCGATGCCGAGGACTTTTGCGGATTCCTGGGGCTCTGGAAGGGCGTCCGGGAGGTTAAAATCAGGATCTCCCCCTCCCAGCCAGAGACTCTCACACTTATCCTGATTGATCTTGGACCCGGATACCTCCGAGTAGCGGTCCACCTCTGACATCACCCATCTGCCCTCCTCTTGTGAGGAGACAAACACGGTGATATCATCAGCGTACGCTACCGCCCCCAGAGCCGAATCCGGCACCGCCAGGTCCATTCTCACCCCCGCCAACGGTCCACAATCAATCCTTCTAAGGAAAGGATCGATTGCAAACACGTACAGCAAAGGGCTCAAAGGACAACCCTGACGGACACCAGACCCAACCTCAAAAGAGCGGCCAATCCAACCATTCACAAGCGGGAAACTCTCTGCCCCTACATACAAGGTCTTAAGCCAATCAACAAAACCCCCTGGCAGGCCATATCTCAGAAGGACAGACCAGAGGTACTCATGGTTAACCCGATCAAACGCTTTTGCCTGATCCAAGGACAGCAAGTACCCCTTCCAGTGGCCAGCCCTACCCTGCTCCACAGCCTCTCGGACACTGAGCACAGCACTAAATGTACTGCGGCCCGGAACAGAGCAATGCTGAGCCCCCGAAAGGAGCCGGGGTGCAAACTCCACCAGCCGGTTAAACAGCACTTTTGCCAGAATCTTTCTGTCCGCATTGAGAAGTGCTATGGGACGCCAATTCTCAATGTGGGACGGGTCTTTACCCTTTGACAGGATGATCAGCGCTGACCTCCTCATTGACTTTGGCAAAGTGCCCGAGGATAGACACTCATTAAAAACCGCAGTCAAGAGGGGAACCAAAGGGTCCTTAAAGGTCTTATAGAACTCAGATGTTAAGCCATCCGGACCGGGTGACTTCTTGAGGGCAAGCCCATCAATAGCCATCCTGACTTCCTCTTCCCGGATCATCTCTGTCAAAACGTCAAGAGAGGGGTCTACTCCTGGTTCAGGGATGGTTTCAGCCAAGAAAGCTGATACCTTATCTCGATCTAGATCCTTCCTTCCCAAGAGGTGCGAGTAGAAGGATCTGACGACCTCCAGGATCCCTGATCTGGACCTCTTCAAGGATCCCGTACTATCAATCAGTCCTGAGACCACTTTACTACTCACTGACATCTTGCAGTTTCTGTAAGGGTCGGGCGAGCGGTAATCCCTCTCAAAAACCAAAGATGCGTGCCTATCGTACTGGCACTTCATCAACAAGGACTTCACTCTGGAGATATCCTCTCGGCTACCTCCAGTCGAGACAAGGTTCTCAAGTTTCTTCCTCAGGCCCTGGTACAAGCGGTACCTGTTTAGGCTTCTGAGGCCCGAGAGCTGGCGGAAGAATCTCGCAACCCTTTCCTTGAAGATCTCCCACCACTCTGACTTACTGTTACAAAGGCCCAGCAATGGTACCTGGCTCTGAAGAAAATCCTCAAAGGACTGTCTTATCTCCGCTTCTTCCAAGAGAGACGAATTCAGCTTCCAATAGCCTCTGCCCATCCGGGGGGTCTCTGTGACATTCAGAGAAAACAAAATTTTTCCTTTGGCACCTGGACCAGGGTGGGAGAAGATCTTAAATCTCCCTTTTTTTTTTACTTGTACCCCGCTTACGTGTCTCCTTCTGCCATCCCACATCATCCTCCTCCACGCTATCTGAGGAGATGGCACCTTCCTCATTCTGGATCCTCCTGACCTCCTCATTCAGCTCGCCATCCCTCAGGGTCTCAGCAGCAAGGTTGGCCTCTGGGACAGAATGAGAGGTCGCCCCAGTAACCCGGGCTTTCCCCATCACCCTATCCCTTTGGCGTTTATCAAGACGTCTTAGTTGGGCTGGTGTCTTTCTCTTGCTGTTCCTCACTGACCCCTCAGTTCCTCCACCCCTGCTAGTCCCCTCCGCAGCAGATTCCGGCTCGTGATCTTCACCCGCTGGGGACAAGACTGCATTAGCGAAAGAACGAGGACAACGACTGAATGGGTGACCTAAGTCACCACACAGGTGACACCTAATCTCCGCACAAGATGCGGCAAGATGGCCTACACCCCCACACAAGGCACATTTCTGCACCGTACAGTTTGCACTGAAGTGTGTGAGGTCACCACATCTGTGACAGAGCTTCGGCTGACCCCGGTAGAAAATCTGGATACGATCCCTGCCGAGAAAGGCAGGGGATGGAATATGGGTAACTGTATTTCCTGAACGTTTAAGTTTTACCAGAAACGTCCAGGCTCCTGACCAGATGCCAAACTCGTCCCTGTTCTTCTGCGGGACCCCCATTACCTCGCCATACCGTCCTAACCAGGTGATGATGTCAACACAAGAGAGTGATTCGTTACGGGTCAAAACGGTCACTCCATAGGCTGTCTAGGCATGCTGGGAGTTGTAGTCTTGCAACATCTGGAGGCACCCTGGTTGGGAAACACTGTTTTAGGCCAGTGTTTCCCAACCAGGTTGCCTCCAGATGTTGCAAAACTACATGTCCCAGCATGCCTGGACAGTCAAAGGCTGTCTAGGCATGCTTGGAGTTGTAGTCTTGCAACATCTGGAGGCACCCTGGTTGGGAAACACTGGCCTAAAACAGTGTTTCCCAACCAGGGTGCCTCCAGATGTTGCAAAACTACAAGTCCCAGCATGCCTGGACAGTCAAAGGCTGTCTAGGCATGCTTGGAGTTGTAGTCTTGCAACATCTGGAGGCACCCTGGTTGGGAAACACTGGCCTAAAACAGTGTTTCCCAACCAGGGTGCCTCCAGATGTTGCAAAACTACAAGTCCCAGCATGCCTGGACAGCCATAGGCTGTCTAGGCATGCTGGGAGTTGTAGTCTTGCAACATCTGGAGGCACCCTGGTTGGGAAACACTGTTTTAGGCCAGTGTTTCCCAACCAGGTTGCCTCCAGATGTTGCAAAACTACATGTCCCAGCATGCCTGGACAGTCAAAGGCTGTCTAGGCATGCTGGGAGTTGTAGTCTTGCAACATCTGGAGGCACCCTGGTTTGGAAGCTTGGTCAACTTACCGGCTTCCGTAGGATCCAGTGCTGCAGGACACTGCCGCGCGACAGTGCCGCGCGACGATCTCTGTCAGCGATCGTCGCTGGAGCCTCGGAAGGGTAAGTGAACGTCTTCGCCGGTCCCCTTCAGCTGTTTAGTTTTGCAACAGCTGGAGGACTACAGTTTACAGACCACAAACCAGTGGTCAGCAAACTGTGGCCCTCCAGCTGTTGCAAAACTACAACTCCCAGCATGCCTGGACAGCCAAAGGCTGTCCAGGAATGCTGGGAGTTGTAGTCTTGCAACATCTGGAGGCACCCTGGTTGGGAAGCACTGTTTTAGGCCAGTGTTTCCCAACAAGGGTGCCTCCAGCTGTTGCAAAACTACAACTCCCAGCATGCCGGGACAGCAAAAAGGGTGTCCAGGCATGCTGGGAGTTGTAGTCTTGCAACATCTGGAGGCACCCTGGTTGGGAAGCTTGGGCAACTTACCGGCTTCCGTCGGATCCAGCGCTGCACGACACTGCCGCGCGACACTGCCGCGCGACAGTGCCGCCCGACGATCTCCGTCAGCGATCGTCGCTGGAGCCTCGGAAGGGTAAGTGAACGCCTTCGCCGGTCCCCTTCAGCTGTTTAGTTTTGCAACAGCTGGAGGACTACAGTTTACAGACCACACACCAGTGGTCTGCAAACTGTGGCCCTCCAGCTGTTGCAAAACTACAACACCCAGCATGCCCTGACAGCCAAAGCCTCATACGGCCTCCCCGCTACCCCCCCCCTTGTCTCCCGCCCGCGCCGCTCAGCTCCCGCTGCTACAAGACTACAACTCCCAGCGTGTCCTCACTGTAAGGGCATGCTGGGACTTGTAGTCTTGCAACAGGAGACAGATGGAAGTTGTGTGGTGCTGGCAGGTGAGAGGGGTGGGATGTAAATCACTGTAGTGTCCCGGTAGCGCAGTGAGGGTAGCGGGGAGAAAGTATGTCGGAGCCCGGGCGGCAGTAGCTTTTCCTGCTCCATGTGGGAGCTGGAGTAAATTTAGTCATTTTTTACGGCCGTTGCGACAATTAATAAATTCCTGACCACTGCAAGTAAAAACTGAAAACTTGCGTAAATTAAGCGGAAAAAAAAATTTGACTTTCTAGCTCTTGCTAGAAAAAGTCGCACAAAAAATAGGGTAGGCGCAATTGTGACAATTTTGCGCCAAAAATAGTCAGAAAAAAATGACTAAACCCCTTAGTAAATGCCCCTCACTGTGTACATACATTACATTACTTATCCTGTACTTCTTAGTTATAGCCTGTATTATACTCCATAACCACTTTTTTAACTTTTAACCCCTTAAGGACCCATGATGTACGCGTACGTTATGGAGAATTCCGGCCCCTGCTGCGTGCCGGGCGGGGATAGGAAGCGGATGCCTCCTGAAATGGTTCAGCAGACATCCAGGGCAAACGCCGAGGGGGGCCACGTAGGCCCCCCATGTCGGCGATCGTCGCAAATCGATCGCAAGGGAAATCGCCCCTGCGATCTGCGGCGATACCGGGCTGATCGGGACTCTGGGACCCGACCGCCTGGTAATTTGGCATGATCCCGGTTGTCACAGACAGCCAGGACCATGCTGGAGGCTAGGAGCGAAGTAGCAAGCCTGCCACCTCCTCCTATCCCCTGCGATCCGTCGGTTAGCTAACCGACCAATCGCAGGGGGGGGGGGGGTTACTTCCTCCCGTCCTGCCCGGCCCCTGGAAGTCCGGAAGTCCGGAGGACGCGGCGGGGGACGGGGGAGTGCTGGGGCCCGGCCCCGGTACTTACCTCATCCCTGAAGACCCGGATCCCGGCGATGAAGACGGCGGCGGTGACAGGTGAGTTCCTCTTCAGCCGCGGTCGGACCCTCTACAGCAATGCACGTCGCCGTAAAGTGACATGCATTGCTGTAATGGGACCCTGCATACTACAACTCCCAGCATGCCCAGACAGCCCTTGGCGTCTGGGCATGCTGGGAGTTGCAGTTTTGCAACATCTGGAGGTCCACAGTTTGGAGACCACTGTGCCCTTCCAGATGTTGCAAAACTACACATCCTCAGCGTGCCCTTACTGTCCAGGCATGCTGGGAGTTTTAGTTCTGTAACATCTGGCCCTTCAGATGTTGCAGAACTACAACTCCCAGCATGCCTGGACAGTTTTGGCATACTGTAGTCCTCCAGATGTTGCAAAACTACAACCTCAAGCATGCTGGGAGTTGTAGTTCGGCAACATCTGGCTCTAAAGATGTTGCCGAACTACTACTTACAGCATGCCTGAGAATGTTTGGGAGTAGTGGTTTTGCAACAACTGGAGGCACACTGGTTGGGAAACATTGTCTGTTTCCTAACTCAGTGTTTCCCAACCCGTGTGCCTCCAACTGTAGCAAAACTATAACTACCAGCATGCACTGATAGACTGTGCATGCTGGGAGTTGTAGTTTTGCAACAGCTGGAGGCCCCCCCCCCCTGTGAATGTACAGGGTACATTCACATGGGCAGGGGGCTTACAGTGAGTATCAGGCTGCAAGTTTGCGATGTAGCAAATTTTGCACGGCAGCTCAAACTCGCAGCGGGAAACTCGCTGTAATCCCCCGCCCGTGTGACTGTACCCTAAAAACACTACACTACCATAAAATAAAAAGTAAAAAACACTACATATACACATACCCCTACACAGCCCCCCTCCCCTCCCCAATAAAAATGAAAAACATCTGGTACGCCACTGTTTCCAAAATGGAGCCTCCAGCTGTTGCAAAACAACAACTCCCAGTATTGCCGGACAGCCGTTGACTGTCCAAGCATGCTGGGAGTTTTGCAACAGCTGGAGGCACCCTGTTTGGGAATGACTGGCATAGAATACCCCTATGTCCACCCTTATGCAAATCCCTAATTAAGGCCTCAAATGCGCATGGCGCTCTCACTTTGGAGCCCTGTCGTATTTTAAGGCAACAGTTTAGGGCCACATATGGGGTATCGCCGTACTCGGGAGAAATTCCCTAACAACTTTTGGGGGGCTTTTTCTCCTTTAACCCCTAATGAAAAGGTGAAGTTGGGGTCAAAATTTTTTTACACTAACATGCTGGTGTTGCCCTATACTTTTATTTTGACAAGAGGTAAAAGGGAAAAAAAGCCCCCCCAAAATTTGTAATGCAATTTCTCCCGACTACGGAGATACCCCATACGTTGGCGCAAAGTGCTCTGGGGGCGCACAACAAGGCCCAGAAGGGAGAGTGTGCCATGTACATTTGAGGTGATTTGCACAGGGGTGGCTGATTGTTACTGCAATTTTGACAAACGCATAAAAAACAAAACCCCACATGTGACCCCATTTCGGAAACTACACCCCTCACAGAATGTAATGAGGGGTGCAGTAAGAATTTACCCCCCACTAGTGTCTGACAGATCTTTGGAACAGTAGGCTGTGCAAATTAAAAATGTCATACAGCCCAATGTTCCAAAGATCTGACAGACACCAGTGGGGGGTAAATGCTCACTGTACCCCTTGTTGTGTTCCTCAAGGGGTCTAGTTTCCAAAATGGTATGCCATGTGGGTATTTTTTGCTGTCCTGGCACCATAGGGGCTTCCTAAATGCAACATGCCTGTTACGCCGAGCGCTCCGGGTCCCCGCTCCTCCCCGGAGTGCTCACGGCGTTCTCCTGTTCGAAGCGCCCCGGTCAGACCCGCTGACCGGGTGCGCTGCGATTATGTCCCCAGCCGGGATGCGATTTGCGATGCGGGACGTGCCCGCTTGAGGTGCCCATTCCGACCCACTTACCAGACTCGTTCCCCGTCTGTGCTGTCCCGACGCGCGTGGCCCCGCTCCCTAGGGCGCGCGCGCCGGGTCTTTGCGATTTAAAGGGCCGGTGCGCCACTGATTGGCGCATGGGTTTTAATCAGTATCTTCACCTGTGCACTTCCCTATAATACCTCACTTCCCGTGCACTTCCTTGTCGGATCTTGTTGCCATTGTGCCAGTGAAAGCGTTTCCTTGTGTGTTCCTAGCCTGTGTTCCAGACCTCCTGCCGTTGCCCCTGACTACGATCCTTGCTGCCTGCCCTGACCTTCTGCTACGTCCGACCCTGCTCTTGTCTACTCCCTTGTACCGCGCCTATCTCAGCATTCAGAGAGGTTGAGCCTTAGCCGGTGGATACGACCTGGTTGCTACCGCCGCTGCAAGTCCATCCCGCTTTGCGGCGGGCTCTGGTGAAAACCAGTAGCAACTTAGAACCGGTCCACCGGGTCCACGCCAATCCCTCTCTGACACAGAGGATCCACCTCCAGCCTGCCGAATCCTGACAATGCCCCGCAAAAACCATTTCAGAAAACAATCTCCAAAATCCCCTTGTCGCTCCTTCGCTTCTGAGCCCTACTGAGCTCTACTGTGCCCGCTGAACACTTTACATAGACATATGAGGTATGTGCTTACTCGAGAGAAATTAGGATACAAACACAAGTATAAATTTTCTCCTTTTACACCTTCTAAAAATTCAAAAATTGGGTCTACAAGAACATGCGAGTGTAAAAAATGAAGATTGTGAATTTTCTCCTTCACTTTGCTGCTATTCCTGTGAAACACCTAAAGGGTTAAAACACTTACTGAATGTAATTTTGAATACTTTGGGGGGTGCAGTTTTTATAATGGGGTCATTTGTGGGGTATTTCTAAGATGAAGACCCTTCAAATCCACTTTTGCTTGCCTCAGGCGCAAAAGGAGCGAGCTAGCTCTGCTGTGCCCCCTCACATGTATTGCCCCTGTGCCCCCTCACATTTATTGCCACTTACATGTATTGCCCCTGTGCCCCCTCACATATAATGCCCCAGTGGGGGGTGTCACCCGTTGCGGTCCGCCCCGCACCCCCCCCATCGCAGCACCTCTGCTGCGGCCGGCTGGGGAGGCTACATTAGTGCTTGTTCTGCTACCCCCATCATGGAACAGAGTCTGTTCCATGTTGGGGGTAGTAGTACAAGGGCTGAGTGATTGATTGCAACGGGTCTCACTTCTGAAACCCCATGCGATCAGAAGTTATTAAGCAGGGGAGCAGGCGACATGCTCCGCTCCCCTACGATGTATAGAGTGTATTTTTACTTTCATTTTTAAATACCCCGCCGGGAGCCCTGAATGGCCGGCACCGAGTTGCCATTCAAGGCAACCAGCGGGTTTTAAAGTCAAATAGCGCTGCAGGAGTCATATCTATATAGAAGCGCAGCGGGGGCAAGATATATAGAAGTGCTGTGGGGATGGGGCCCCATAGCACTGCCATATGTCTTGCCCCCGCTGCGCTATATCTATCTATCTATCTATATATATATATATATTGCCCCCCCACAGCACTATAGATAGTGCCCCTGCAGCGCCCCCGCACTATATCTATAGCACAGCGGGGGAGGGGGGGACTGTGCATATAGCGCTGCGGGGGGCACTATCTATAGCACTGCAGGGGAAATATATATCTAGTGGGAGGCAAGACATATAGCAGCGCTGTGCGCGTGCAGGGGGGTGGTTCAGCAGACATATAGACCCCCCCGCAGCGCTTCTATATAGCTTGCCCTCGCTGCGCTTCTATATAGATATGGCCGCTGCAACGCTATTTGACTTTATAAACCCCGCCGGGAGCCCTGATTGGCCACTCGGTGCCGGCCATTCAGGGCTCCCGTCTTGGGTATTTAAAATGGTAAGTAAAAATACACTCTATACATTGCAGGGGAGCAGGATAGACTTCAATGTTAAGAAGTACCTGTCACCAAATAAACTGTTCTAAATGAACTCAGGCTATGTTCCCTAACTATTCCTAACACCCCTCCAGCCCTTAAAAATAAATTCAGAGCTTTAAAAACCTCGATATCTTACCTTTCTTCTTGCCCACATAGTGCACTTTCCCAGCAGGAGAAAGTGGGCACTGAAGCCTGCGAGGGGGATCACTTCCGCCCTCACATGGTTGCACTGCTGTGATGAATGGAAGACCTCAGGCTCTGTGCATGTTTCAGACTATGTTTCTATCATTGAAGCTCGCCTGCAGGTTTTCAGTCTGTGCAGCTTTCTGTGAGAATCTGTGGAGCTTTCACTTTCTGTGCAGCTGTCAATCAAGCGAAGGTGCGGGGAGAAGCACTTCCTGAGTTTGGTCTCCTGCTAGACCAGGAGGAGATTAAACTCACTGTATTAATTGTTGCAGGGAACAGAACAGAGCCACCGAGTGGACGTTTTTTATATTACATTTTAAACATATTTATGTTGATAATTTTAAAACAAATGAATGGGAAAGTGTCTGCTAATTACACATGGAACACTATATTAAAAGTTTTATTTGGCGACAGGTACTCTTTAAATTTATAATATCCATTTGTATTTCGTTATTTTTGACAGGAGAAAAAATACTGCATGCAACGTCTTTTCCCCATCAAAAGAAAAACAGAATAGGAAGCAGACAGGTGCAACAAAGGACTGTAAAAAAAATCCCATTGACATCAAAAACCTTTTACAGCGGTTTGCAACCCATTTGCAAAAGTATCGGATTGCAAAACGGGCGGGGGCAGACGGCCGGGTGAACTGGCGTGAAGATTCAAACCAAATATTTTCCTGCTTTTCATCTTGAAATGCCTAACTGCTTAGGCTACGTTCACATGACTGTTTACTTCTGTCCCGCATTTCTCCCGTCACAGCCTCCTAAGATGACTATACTACTAACGGATGCAAACTGATGACATTCTGTGGCATCCTTTACATAAGTTTTTCATCCATTAGTATGAAAAGTCAGCCACCTACAGACTCCTGCAGCCAGGACTACTACTACTCCCATCATGGAACAGACTTGTTTTCATGATGGGAGTACTAGTTTCTGTCTGCAGGCAACTGGGGAGGCTACATTAGTGCTTGTACTACTACCCTCTCATGGAACAGAGTCTGTTCCATGAAGGGGGTTGTAGTACAGAGGCTGAGAGATTGATCGCATCAGGTCTCACTACTGAGACCGGATGCGATCAGAAGTTATAAAGCAGGGGAGTGGGTGACATGATCCACTCCTCTGCGATGTATCGTGTGTTTTTAAAATGAACATTGTGAGTGGCAGCGGGGGCCATATCTATATTAAAAGCACTGTGGGGGGCAAGATATATAGCGCTGCAGGGGGAGCAGACATATAGTGGGAGATTTATCAAAACCTGTGGAGAGGCAAAATTGACCAGTTGCCCATAGCAACCAATCAGATCGCTTCTTTCATTTTTCACAGGCCTTGTTAACCCCTTAAGGACCAAGGACGTACCGGTACGTCCTTGGTCCTGCTCTCCCGATATAACGCGGGGATACACAGTAACCCCGCGTCATATCACGGCGGGCCCGGCGTCATAGTGAAGCCGGGACCCGCCTCTAATAGCGCGCAGCGCCGATCACGGCGCCGCGCGCTATTAACCCTTTAGCCGCGCGCTCAGAGCTGAGCCGCGCGGCTAAAAGTGAAAGTGAAAGTTGCCGGCTAGCTCAGTCGGGCTGTTCGCGATAGCCACGGCTAATCGCGGCATCCCGAACAGCTGACAGGACAGCGGGAGGGCCCCTACCTGCCTCCTCGCTGTCCGATCGCCGAATGACTGCTCAGTGCCTGAGATCCAGGCATGAGCAGTCATGCGGCAGAATCGTTGATCACTGGTTTCTTATGAGAAACCAGTGATCAGCATAGAAGATCAGTGGGGACCTATAACACTGCAAAAAAAAAAGTGGAAAAAAAAAGTGAATAAAGATCATTTAACTCTTCCCCTATTAAAAGTTTGAATCACCCCCCTTTTCCAATAAAAAAAAAAAAACACAGTGTAAATAAAAATAAACATATATGGTATCACCGCGTGTGGCAATGTCCGAATTATAAAAATATATCATTAAATAAACCGCTCGGTCAATGGCGTGCGCGCAAAATAATTCCAAAGTCCAAAATAGTGCATTTTTGGTCACTTAGTCTGATCAATAAGTCCTATCAATGCAAAAATGGTACCGTTAAAAACTTCAGATCACGGTGCAAAAAATGAGCCCTCATACCGCCCCATACACGGAAAAATGAAAAAGTTATAGGGGTCAGAAGATGACAATTTTAAACGTATTCATTTTCCTGCATGTAGTTATGATTTTTTCCAGAAGTCCGACAAAATCAAACCTATATAAGTAGGGTATCATTTTAATCGTATGGACCTACAGAATAAAGATAAGGTGTCCATTTTGTCGCACAATGATTTTTTTTTTCCGTTTCACCGTAGATTTTTGGGCAAAATGACTGACGTCACTACAAAGTAGAATTGGTGGCACAAAAAATAAGCCATCATATGGATTTTTAGGTGCAAAATTGAAAGAGTTATGATTTTTTAAAGGCAAGGAGCAAAAAATGAAAATGCAAAAATGGAAAAAACCCCGGTCCTTAAGGGGTTAAAAATGAAAGAAGCGATCTGATTGGTTGCTATGGGCAACTGGGCAACTTTTCCTCTCCACAGGTTTTGATAAATCTCCCCCATAGTCTATATATCTAGACCCCCAGCACATTTATAATATGCTCCCCAAAGCGCATTTATAAAGATATGACCCCCGCTGGCGCATTTATAAATATATACCCCCCCCCGCAGCTATTTATAATGTGCCCCCCACAGTGCTATATGTGAAAAGCATAGTGCTGCAGGGGCATATGTATATAGAAGCGCTGGGGGGGGGGGGGGGGGGGCAGACATATAGCGTTATCCGGCCCCCACAGCACTTCTATACACATATGCCACCACAGAGCTATGTGTGAAAAGTATTCTATCAGCAATATCAGGCCGTCCGGCTACTGGCCCGATGCGATGCTGATAGAGTTATTTTTTTAAATATAGCGCTGCGTTTGCATATTATGACAAATGAACTGCAGGGGGGCACATTATAATTGTGCCAGCGGGGGGGGGGGTATATATTTATAAATGCGCCGTGGGGGGTATATATTTATAAATGTACTGGCGGGGGGTCATATATTTATAAATGCGCCGGCAGGGGTCATATCTTTATAAATGCGCTGGGGGGCTATATATATATATATATATATATATATCTATATAGGCTGCCACTCACAATGTTCATTTTAAAAACCCTGCTGGGAGCCCTGAATGGCTCCTCGGTACCGGCATTCAGGGCTCCCGGCGTGGATTTAAAAATGAGAGAAAAGACACACGTTGCATTGCAGAAAAGTGGAGCATGCCGCCCGCTCCCCTGCTTAATAACTTCTGATCGCATTGGATCTCAGAAGTGAGACCTGGTGCGATCAATCCCTCATCCCCTGTACTACAGCCCCCATCATGGAACAGACTCTGTTCCATGATGGGGGTAGTAGTACAAACACTAATGTAGTCTCCTCAGCCACCCCCAGACTCCTGCAGCTGGGGAAACTACTACTCCCATCATGGAAACAAGTCTATTCCGTGATGGGAGTAGTAGTAGTCCCACAACACTGCAGGAGGCTGATTTCACCTCTTCTGAGCATGCTTAGAAGTAATAACGGATGGTATAAACCGGGGGCAAACGGATGACATTAAAGGTTCATCAGTTTGCCATAGACTTCAACGTTAAGGGTGCGTTCACACGGCCGTTAACTTCCGTCCCGTTTTCCTTCCGTCACTGCCTCCTTATCGGACCATACTACTAACGGATGCAAATTGATGCAAACGGATCACATTCTGTGGCATCCTTTTGCATCAGTTTTTCATCCGTTAGTATGAAAAGTCAGCCACCTACAGACTCCCGCAGCCAGGACTACTACTACTCCCATCATGGAACTTTGTGAGTAGCAGCGGGAGCCATATCTATATTAAAAGCGCTGTGGGAGGGCAAGATATATAGCGCTGCGAGGGGGGCAGATATATAGCCTACATATCTAGCCCCCCCAGTGCATTTAAAATGTCCCCCGCAGCGCATTTATAAAGATATGACCCCGCCAGCGCATTTATAAATGTATACTCCCGCAGCGCATGTATAATGTGCCCCCACAGTGCATGTATAATATACCCCCCCCGCATTGCATGTATAATATACCTCCCGCAGCGCATGTATAATATACCCCCTGCAGCGCATGTATAATATACCCCCCCCGCAGCGTATGTTTAATATGCCACCGAAGCTATATGTGAAAAGCATTCTTGCAGCAGCATCGGCCAGCCCGATGCTGTCGATACAATACTTTTCATACATAGTGCTGCGGTGGCATATGTATATAGATGCTTTATGTCTGCCCCCCCAGCGCATCTATATACATACGCCCCTGCAGTGCTACGTATGAAAAGTATTCTAGCAGCAGCATCGGCCAGCAACCGGCCGGGCTGATGCTGTTGATACAATACTTTTCATACATAGCGCTGCGGTGGCATATTATACATGCGCTGTGGGGGGGGGGTATATTATATATGCGCTGCGGGGGGCATATTATACATGCGCTGAAGGGGGTAAATTATACATGCGCTGCGGGGGGCACATTATACATGCGCTGCAGGGGGTACATTATACATGCGCTGCGGGGGGCACATTATACATGCGCTGCGGGGGGTACATTATACATGCACTGCGGGGGGTATATATTTATAGATGCGCCGGCGGGGTTCATATCCAATGATGAGCGGCATTGCCCATATTCGAATTTGCAATATTTCGCGAATATATAGATGAATATTCGTTCTATATTCGCAAATTTCGTGTATTCGTTATATTAGCATATGTGAATATTTGCATATTCGCATATGTGAATATTCGCATATTCGAGGAAGAAAACAGTGAGGAGGTGGGCAACTTTACTATTGATTGCTAGGGATATTGTTGATAACCTCTGACAAGTGTATTTGCATCATTCTAATTGGCCCACAAGTGAAAAGAACGAATATGCGAATATTCACATATGCGAAAAAAAATCGAATATTCGTGAATTTGCGATGCGAATTTGAAATGCGAATATTCGCGCCCAACACTAGTCATATCTTTATTAATGCGCTGCAGGGGGCATATTATAATTGCCCTAGGGGCTAGATATATAGGCTAGATGTCTTCCCCCCCCCCCCTGCAGCACTTTTAATATAGATATTTTTAGATCCCCCACTGAGAGCCCTGAATGGCCCCTCAGTACCAGTCATACAAGTTAAAACACACTATATATCGCAGGGTTGCGGAGCTTGAAGTGAGATCCGGTGAGATCAATCCCTCAGCCTCTGTACTACAACCCCCATCATGGACCAGACTCTGTTCCATGATGGGGGTAGTAGTACAAGCACTAATTTAGTCTCCCCAGCCACCCGCAGACTCCCGCAGCCTGGGGACTACTACTCCTATTATGGAAACAAGTTCCACAACACTGCAGGAGTCTGCTGATTTCTCCTCTTCTGAGCATGCTCAGAAGAAATAATGGTTAGTGTAAACCGGGGCAAACGGATGACATTAACCCGTACAGGACCTAGGGCGTATGGATATGCCTTCTGTACCTGGGTCTTAAGGACCCAGGGCGTACCTGTACGCCCATGGGAATTTCGGTCCCCGACGCACGCCTGGCGGGGACCGGGCTGGGGTGACTGCTGATATCGATCAGCAGGCACCCCGTGCAAATGCCCAGGGGGGTCATCAGACCCCCCCATGTCGGCGATCGGCACAAATCGCAAGTGAATTCATACTTGCGATTTGCGCCGATTCCGGGTCATACGAGTCTATGGTGACCCAGTGACCCGGAATATAAGGGGGATCACGGTTTTCTAAGACACCCACGATCCCCCTCTAGCGATAGGAGTGAGGTGGCAGAGGTGCCACCCCTCCTATCTCTGCTATTGGTGGTCTAGATGCGCCCACCAATAGCAGATCAGGGGAGGGGGGGTTTACTTTCATTTTCCCCGTTCTGCCCACCCAGAATAGGCGGGGCAGGACGGGGAAACGACGGGGACCGAACGCCGAAGATCCACTTACCCGTCGGTGGAAGCTGCGGGACGGGATCGGCAGCGGTGATCGGTGCGGGCGGCATGTCGTGCAGCAAAAGAGGATGGCTCCCTGGATCTGACGGAAGCCGGTAAGTTGCCTAGCAACATCTAGAGGGCTACAGTCTGAGACTGTAGCCCTCCAGATGTTGCAAAACTACAACTCCCAGCATGCCCAGACAGCTGCTGGGCATGGTGGGAGATGCAGTTTTGCAACAGCTGGAGGTCTACAGTTTAGAGACCCCTGCACAGTGATCTCTATACTGTAGCACTCTAGATCTTGCAAAACTACAACTCCTAGCATGCCCACATAGCTGTTTGCTGTCTTAGCATGCTGGAATTTGTAGTTTTGCAACATCTGGAGGTCCACAGTTTGGAGATCACAGTGCAGTGGTCTCTATCTGTAGCCCTCTAGATGTTGCAAAACTGCAAATCCCAGCATGCTGATACAGCTGTCTCTGCATGCTGGGAGTTGTAGTTGCGATCCCTCCAGCTGTTGCATAACTAGATCTCCCAGCATGCCCTTCGGCGATCAGTACATGCTGGGAGTTGTAGTTTTGCAACAGCTATAGGCACACTGGTTGGAAAATACTGAGTTTGGTAACAGAACCTAACTGAAGGTTTTCCAACCAGTGTGCCTCCAGCTGTTGCAAAACTACAACTTCCAGCATGCACGGTCTGCCAGTACATGCTGGGAGTTGTAGTTTTGAAACAGCTGGAGGTTTGCCCCCCCATGTGAACGTACAGGGTACATTCACACGGGCGGGTTAACAGTAAGTTTCCTGCTTCAAGTATGAGCTGCGGCAAATTTTTCACCGCAGCGCAAATTTCTAGCGGGAAGCTCACTGTAAACCTACGCCCGTGTGAATGTACCCTAAAAACACTACACTACACTAACACATAATAAAGGGTAAAACACTACATAAACACCCCCTTACACTGTCCCCCCAATAAAAATGAAAAATGTATTGTACGGCAGTGTTTCCAAAACGGAGCCTCCAGCTGTTGCAAAACAACAACTCCCAGCATTTCCGGACAGCCACTGACTGTCCAGGCATGCCTTGGAGTTTAGCAACAGCTGGAGACACCCTGTTTGGGAATCACTGGCATAGAATACCCCTATGTCCACCCCTATGCAATCCCTAATTTAGTCCTCAAATGCGTATTGCGCTCTCTCACTTCAGAGCCCTGTCGTATTTCAATGAAACAGTTTAGGGCCACATATGGGGTATCTCCGTAATCGGGAAAAATTGCGTTACAAATTTTGGGGGGCTTTTTCTCCTTTTACCCCTTATGAAAAGGAAAAGTTGGGGGGTACACCAGCCTGTCAGTGTAAAAAAATTGAAAATTTTACACTAACATGCTGGTGTTGTCCTTTACTTTTTATTTTCACAAGTGTTAAAAGGGAAAAAAGCCCCCCAAAATTTGTAACGTAATTTCTCCTGAGTACGGAAATACCCCATATGTGGGCGTAAAATGCTCTGCGGGCGCATAACAAGGCTCAAGAGTGAGAGCGCACTATGTACATTTGAGGCCTAAATTGGTGATTTGCACCAATGGCTGATTTTACAGCGGTTCTGACATAAACGCAAAAAAATAAATACCCACATGTGACCCCATTTTGGAAACTACACCCCTCACGGAAAGTAACAAGGGGTATAGTGAGCCTTTACACCCCACAGGTGTTTGACGAATTTTCAGTAAAGTTGGATGGAAAAATGAAAAAAATTAAAATTTCACAAAAATGCTGGTTACCCAAAATTTTTCATTTTGACAAGGAAACATAGGAAAAAAGCCCCCCAAAATTTGTAACCCCATTTTTTCCGAGTAAGAAAATACCCCATATGTAGATGTAAAGTGCTCGGCGGGCGAACTACAATGCTCAGAAGACAAGGAGCACCATTGGGATTTTGAAGATAAAATTTGTCCGGAATTGAAGGCTACGTGTGTTTACAAAGCCCCCATAGAGCCAGAACAATGGACCCCCCCACATATGACCCAATTTTGGAAACTACACCTCTCACGTAATGTAATAAGGGGTACAGTGAACATTTACGCCCCACAGGTGTCTGACAGATTTTTGGAACAGTGGTCCGTGAAAATGAAAAATGTCATTTTTAATTTGCACAGCCCACTGTTCCAAAGATCTGTCAAACGCCAGTGGGGTGTAAATGTTCACTGCACCCCTTATTAAATTCTGTGGGTGGTGTAGTTTCCAAAATGGGGTCACGTGGGGGGGGGGGTACACTGTTCTGGCACCATGGGGGGGCTTTGTAAACGCACATGGCCCCCGACTTCTATTCCAGACAAATTCTGTCTTCAAAAGCTCAATGGTGCTCCTTCTCTTCTGAGCATTGTAGTGCGCCAGCAGATCACTTGATGTCCACACATTGGGGGGACATGTATCATTATTTGTGTATGGTAGAAGCATTTTACCCCTTTTCCCGAATTCTAAATTATGTGCAGAAGCGCTAAATTTATCAATCAAGTGCAATGAGCTTCATAAATTGCGGGTAAATATAGTAATCTCCTAAATCCACTCTTTGGAAAATAGAATCAATGATTTAGAGCATCTTGCTACGTTAAGTCCAAGATGGCTTATATTTGCGCAAAAAAAACAGCTCTTGCGGCAAAATTTTAGGTGTAAAAAAAAAGTACGCAGTTAATAAATCCATGTGTACTATAGATGTCACTCCAAGGTACCCTGATTCAGCCACATCTGGAGGACATGCTCTACCAAAACGTGCGCAAAAAAATTGCGCAAAAAAAGGGCTTGCGCAAAATTTTGCGCAAAAAAATACACACAAAACAGGGGTAAAATCTTTGATACATGTCCCCCATTGGGTATTTCCATACTCAGAAGAAATGGGGTTACAAATTTTGCGGGCCATTTTCTCCTATTACACCTTGTAAAAATATAAAATGTGGGGGAAAACCAGCAATTTAGTGAATTTTTTTTTTTTTTCATTTACACATCAGACTTTAGCAAAAAGTCGTCAAACACCTGTGAGGTTTTAAGGCTCACTGTACCCCTTGATGTGTTCCTTGAGGGGTGTAGGTTCTAAAATAGTAAGCCATGTGTGTTTTTTTTCGCTGTTCTAGCACCATAGGGGCTTCGTAAATGCGACATGCCCTCCAAAAAGCATTTCAGCAAAATTCGCTTTTCAAAAGCCAAATGTGACTCCTTCTCTTCTGAGCATTGTAGTGCGCCAGCAAAGCACTTGACGTCCACACTTGGGGTATTTCCATACTCAGAAGAGATGGGGTTACAAATTTTGGGGGGCATTTTGTCGTATTATCCCTTGTAAAAATTTTAAATTTTGGGGAAAACTAGCATTTTAGTGGAAAAAAATAAATAAATCATTTACACATCCAACTTTAACAAAAAGTCGTCAAACACCTGTGGGGTGTTAAGGCTCATTGGACCCCTTGTTACGTGCCTTGAGGGGTGTAGTTTCCAAAATAGTATGCCATGTGTTGTTTTTTTTTTGCTGTTCTGGCACCATAGGGGCTTCCTAAATGCGACATGCCCCACAAAAACCATTTCAGAAAAACTCACTCTCCTAAATCCCATTGTCGCTCCTTCCCTTCTGAGCCCTCTACTGCGCCCGCCGTACACTTGACATACACATATGAGGTATTTCCTTACTCGAGAGAAATTGAGCTACACATTTTAGGAAGATTTCTCTCCTTTTACCCCTTGTAAAAATTCAAAAACTGGGTCTACAAGAACATGCCAGTGTAAAAAATGAAGATTTTGAATTTTCTCCTTCAATTTGCTGCTATTCCTGTGAAACACCTAAAGAGTTAACAAACCTTTTGAATGTCATTTTGAATACTTTGGGGGGGAGGGGGGGGTGCAGTTTTTATAATGGGGTCATTTGTGGGGCATTTGTAATATGAAAGCCCTTCAAATCCACTTCAAAACAGAACTGGTCCCTGAAAATTTTTTATTTTGAAAATGTTGTGAAAAATTGGAAAATTGCTGCTGAACTTTGAAGCCCTCTGATGTCTTCCAAAAGTAAAAACATGTCAACATTATGATGCAATCATAAACTAGACATGTTGTATATGTGAATCAATATATAATTTATTTGGAATATTCATTTTCCTTATAAGCAGAGAGCTTCAAAGTAAAAAAAGAATGCTAAATTTTAAATTTTTTAATCAAATTTTGGAATTTTTCACCAAGAAACGATGCAAGTATCGACAAAATTTTTCCACTAACGTAAAGTAGAATATGTCACGAAAAAACAATCTCGGAATCAGAATGAAAAGTAAAAGTATTCCAGAGTTATTACTGCTTAAAGTGACAGTGGTCAGATGTGCAAAAAATGGCCGGGTCCTACAGTGAAAATTGGCTGGGTCCTTAAGGGGTTAAAGGTTCATCCGTTTGCCATAGACTTCAATGTTACAATTATGACGTCCATTTTTTCTGCCATTTTTTTTTCGGAAGAAAAAATACTGCATGTGCCATTTTTTCTGCCATGAAAAAAACGGAAATGAGTGCAGACAGGTGCAATTGGATGTAAACGGATTGTAAAAAAATCCCATTGACATGAATAGGATTTTTAAAAAAAACATTTTTAATCCGTTTACAGACTGCAAAAACGGAAGCAAAACGGGGATGTAAAAACGGGGACAGACGGCCATGTAAACGCACCCTAAATTTAAAAGGCCCGTTTTTCATGTTATTTTTGATGGCCCAAAAAAATTCTGCATTCAACGTCTTTTGGCAGTCAAAAATAACGGATTACAAACAAAACGGATGCAAATGTGTGATAAAGGACTGTAAAAGCCATTTGCAAAAGTAGAATAAGAAACCAACTTCAGCCTTGTAAAGTAGTAAAGAGATTGCAGAAGGGCATTTTTTGACAGGGGCCGGCTGTGTGAACGAGCCCTTAGGTTCTCAGGCTTTTTCAAGATTATGACAATAAGCTGTACAGATGTCTATATACTTTCATATAGATCATGCCCCAGTGTTCCCCCAACCTGTGCCTCTCCAGCTATTGCAGAACTACAATTCCTATCATGCTTTCAGATCATAGACAATTATCCCCCAACCTGTGGTTCTCCGGCTGGCATAATGGGAATTTTAGTTGTGCAACAACTAAAGAGCCAATGACAGGGAACATTGTCAGAGACATAATAGAATAATCGCCTACACGGAACAAATACGCGTGCAGAGAGCTCACACAGTGACATCCAACAATCACAGTGTAGGCCGCTGAGGGGCGGGGTCAGTAGCGGAGGGGCGTGGCTTCTGAACAGGAGAACCTTTCTCTTATTTTATCATAGAGAAAAAGGATACATGCAGGCGTAGTGACCGGTGCGGAGCTACCGCTTCCTCAGCGATTCTCCTGTCATGTCCTGAGCTCCGCCGTCTGCTCTCCGCACTACCGCTCAGTGTGAAGGGGAGCCAGCAAAGCCGGCACCTCGGCCCGGGCAGGATGGAGGGGGATCCGGCGCCCCATGAATGGCTGTCCGCCGGCTCGGAGCTGGGCTTCGCCGCACTGCTGCTCCTATTTGCGGCCTCTCTGCTTACTGTCTTGGTTTGGTTACTGCAGCTGACACGGTGGCTCCGTCCGTCCCAGTCCGGTGCCAGAGGGCTGCTCAATGCCCTCTATGGTTTCCCTTCTATACGAGACAGCTGGAGCAGAGCCTGGGCTCAGGCGCTCAACCGGGAGGTGCTCCGGAGCCGGGTAGGTGCATGGTGTGCCTGCTGCAGGTCACTAGTGGATATTATAACAATAATTCCTTTATTTGTATAACGCCAACTTTGTCTGCAGCGCTGTACAAATTGTAATCACTATCTTCGATAGGGCTCTGTGTATATGGTGATAGATCTGAAATAAGGATTACACTGCGCTCACAGCATGGTGTGTGTATGTTGTTACATATGGCTGATATAGATGGTGTACACTGGAATCTATAATCCTTCTCCTGGGGTCTGTCCAGCCTATATTGGGGGGGGGGGGGGGGGCTTTTGGATTCTGTATGGAATTTTCCATGGCATGTTGAGGGTAACAATATACAGTGGTCCCTCGACATACGATGTGGTAATCCGTTCCAAATGGACCATCGTTTGTTGAAACCATCGTATGTTGAGGGATGCGTGCAATGTAAAGTATAGGAGAGTGGTCTAAAACCTGCAGACCTCCAGATGTTGCAAAACTACAACAAACAGCATGCCCGGACAGCCAACGGCTCTCCGGGCATGCTGGGAATTGTAGTTTTGCAACATCTGGAGGTCTGCAGGTTGAAGACCACTGGTATTGGAGGTTATACTCACGTGTCCCTGCCGCTCCGGACCGTCACCGCTTCCCTGGATGTCGCCTTCCATCGCTGTCGCCGCTTCCCCGACACTCCGCCAAGGCCTCTGCTTCCCCGGCATCCTCGCTCTCCGTCGCTGCCATCACGTCGTTACGCACGCCGATCCTATTGGATGTCGGGACTGCGTGCGCAGCGACGTGATGATGACAATGGAGAGCGCCGACGATGCAGGGGATCCCGAAGAAGACTCCCCAGAGCCCCAAGGACAGGTAACTGATCGTCAGCGGACCACATGGGGCACCGTAAACAGCTATCCGGTGGCAGCTGAAGCAGTCTGCGCTGCCGGATAGCCGTTTATGCGATGGCCCCGACATACAAAAGCATCGTATGTTGATGCTGCCTTCAACATGCAATGGCATCTGAGAGGCCATCGTATGTTGAAATGATCGTATGTCGGGGCCATCGTAGGTCGGGCGGGGGGTCACTGTACCTGCATAGAATATGCACTGGAGCCTCCAGTCCAGGTGTGGACAGACCCCAAGCTGGGTGCATATATCAATGGAGGGTCAGTGGTGATCTGCCTGCAGTGCAGCTGACACAGTATAGGTAACTTTGGAGAAATAGTATCAGCAGCAAGTGGTAGTTGTCATTCAGGCTGGCTTAACCCCCTTGGGGGCGGAAGGTTTTTTTGCACATTAGTTTTTTTCCTCCTTACCTTTAAAAAATCAAAACCCTTTCAATTTTGCACCTAAAAATCCATATGATGGCTTTTTATTTGCACCACCAATTCTACTTTGTAATGACATCAGTCATTTTACCCAAAAATCTACGGACTTTGGAAATTTTTGGCACGTACGCCATTGACTGTGCGGTGTAATTAACAATATATTTTTATAATTCATACATTTCTGCATTTTTTTTAAATGGGGAAAAGGGGGTGATTCAAACTTTTACTAGGCAAGGGGTTAATTGATCTTTATTAACTTATTTTTTTCACTTTTTTTTTGCACTGTTATAGCTCCCATATAGATCTTTTACATTGATCAATGGTTTCTCATAGGAAACCATTGATTAAGGATTCTGCCGCTTGCCTGGATCTCTGGCACTCAGCAGTCATTCGGTGATCGGACACCAGGAGGCAGGTAAGGGGACCCTCCTGCTGTCCTACAGCTGTTCGGAATGCGGCGATTTCGCTGCCGTGATCCCGAACAGCCCCCTGAGCTAACCGGCATTAGTTTACTTTCACTTTAGATGTTTAAAGGGTTAATAGCGCTTGGCACCGCTATCAGCACCGTGCATTAATAGCCACGGCGTGGCCCCGCATTATAGTAAGGGAGTGGGAGAAGGGCGTACAGGTACGCCCTCCATCCTCAACAGGTTAAGGACTCAGCCCATTTTCACCTTAACCTGTTGGGGACGGAGGACGTATGGCTACGCTCTCGCGTCCTGGTGCTTAACCCCTTAAAGACGCAGTATATTTACGTCCTGCGCCGACTCCCGCGATATGAAGCGGGATCGCACCGCGATCCTGCATCATATCGCGTCGGTCCCGGCGCTCATCAACGGCCGGGACCCGCGGCTAATACCACACATCGCCGATCGCGGCGATGTGCGGTATTAACCCTTTAGAAGCGGCGGTCAAAGCTGACCGCCGCTTCTAAAGTGAAACTGAAAGTGACCCGGCTGCTCAGTCGGGCTGTTCGGGACCGCCGCGGTGAAATTGCGGCGTCCCGAACAGCTGACCGGACACCGGGAGGGCACTTACCTGCCTCCTCGGTGTCCGATCGACGAATGACTGCTCCGTGCCTGAGATCCAGGCAGGAGCAGTCAAGCGCCGATAATGCTGATCACAGGCGTGTTAATACACGCCAGTGATCAGCATAGGAGATCAGTGTGTGCAGTGTTATAGGTCCCTATGGGACCTATAACACTGCAAAAAAAAAGTAAAAAAAAGTGTTAATAAAGGTCATTTAACCCCTTCCCTAATAAAAGTTTGAATCACCCCCCTTTTCCCATAAAAAAAATAAAACCGTGTAAAAAAAAATAAATAAACATCTGTGGTATCGCCGAGGGCGTAAATGTCCGAACTATAAAAATATATCATTAATTAAACCGCACGGTCAATGGCGTGCGCGCAAAGAAAATTCCAAAGTCCAAAAAAAGCGTATTTTGGTCACTTTTTATACCATTAAAAAAATGAATAAAAAGTGATCTAAAAGTCCGATCAAAATAAAAATCATACCGATAAAAACTTCAGATCACGGCGCAAAAAATTAGTCCTCATACCGCCCTGTACGTGGAAAAATAAAAGTTTTATAGGGGTCAGAAGATGACATTTTTAAACGTATAAATTTTCCTGCATGTAGTTATGATTTTTTCCAGAAGTGTGACAAAATCAAACCTATATAAGTAGGGTATCATTTTAACCGTATGGACCTACAGAATAATAAGGTGTAATTTTTACCGAAATATGCACTGCGTAGAAACGTAAGCCCCCAAAAGTTACAAAAAAAAGGGTTTTTTTTTCAATTTTGTCGCACAATGATTTTTTTTTTCCGTTTCGCCGTGCATTTTTGGGTAAAATGACTAATGTCACTGCAAAGTAGAATTGGCGACGCAAAAAATAAGCCATAATATGGATTTTTAGGTATAAAATTGAAAGGGTTATGATTTTTAAAAGGTAAGGAGGAAAAAACGAAAGTGCAAAAAACGGAAAAACCCTGAGTCCTTAAGGGGTTAAGGACAGAGGGCGTACCTGCACGCCCTCCGTATTTCCAATCCCCGCTGCTCGCTGGGCAGTGATCAGAACGGGATGCCTGCCTAAATCATTCAGCAGGTATCCCGTGCCAATGCCCACCCACATGTCGGCGATCACACGGCAATCACAAATCATGTCAGCCATTCCGGGTCATACGGGTCTCCGGTGACCCGGAGCCACCCCTCCTATCCCTGCTAATGGTCGATGAGAAGCGATTGACCAATAGCAGTTCGGGGAGGGGGTTAAAGTTTGGTTCCCCCGCTCTACCCACCCACTGTAGTCCGGGCAGAGCAGGGGAAAAGTTGGTGACCGGTGCCGGAGGGTCACTTACCGGCGGGGCAGCGTTCGGCGATGACAGGAGGCTCCCTGGTGTGGCAATGATGTGCCGGTGAGTTGTCTAGCAACATCTGGAGGGCTACAGTTTGAGACCACTATACAGTGGTCTCTAAACTGAAGCCCTCCAGATCTTGCAAAACTACAACTTCCAGACAGCTGTTTGGGCATGCTGGGATTTGAAGTTTTGCAACATCTGGAGGGCCACAGTTTGGACATCACTGTGCGGTGGTTTCTAAACTGTGGCCCTTCAGATCTTGCAAACTACAACTCCCAGCATGCCCAAACAGCAAACAGCTTTCTCAGCATGCTGGGAGTTATAGTACCTCCAGCTGTTGCATAACTACATCTCCCAGCATACCCTTCGGCGATCAGTACATGCTATGAGTTGTAGTTTTGCAACAGCTGGAGGCACACTGGTTGGAACATACTGAGTTAGGTAACAGAACCTAACAAGGTTTTCCAACCAGTGTGCCTCCAGCTGTTGCAAAACTACAACTCCCAGCATGCACGGTCTGTCAGTGCATGCTGGGAGTTGTAGTTTTGCAACAGCTGGAGCTTTGCCCCCCCCCCCCCCCCCCCCCATGTGAATGTATAGGGTACATTCACACGGGCAGGTTTACAGTGAGTTTCCTGTTTCAAGTTTGAGCTGCAGCAAATTTTCCGCCGCAGCGCAAACTCCTAGCGGGAAACTCACCGTAAACCCCCGCCAGTGCGAATGTACCCTAAAAACACTACACTAACGCACAATATGAAGGGTAAAACACTACATATACACCCCCTTACACTGTCCTCCCATTAAAAATGTATTGTACGGCAGTGTTTCCAAAACACAGCCTCCAGCTGTTGCAAAACAACAACTCCCAGCATTTCCGGACAGCCACTGACTGTCCAGGCATTCTGGGAGTTCAGCAACAGCTGGAATCACCCTGTTTGGGAATCACTGGCGTAGAATACCCCTATGTCCATCCCTATGCAATCCCTAATTTAGTCCTCAAATGCGCATGGCGCTCTCTCACTTCGGAGTCCTGTCGTATTTCAAGGAAACAATTTAGTGCCACATATGGGGTATTTCTGTACTCGGGAGCAATTGGGTTACACGTTTGGGGGTCTTTTTCTCCTTTTACCCCTTATAAAAAGGAAAAGTTGGGGTCTACACCAGCCAAAAAATGTTTTACACGAACATGCTGGTGTTGCCCAGACCCCCAAAATTTGTAACGCAATTTCTCCTGAGTACGAAAATACCCCATATGTGGGCATAAAATGCTCTGTGGACGCACAACAAGGCTCAGAAGTGAGAGCGCACAATGTATAGTTGAGGCCTAAACTGGTGATGTGCACAGGGGTGGCTGATTTGACAGCGGTTCTGACATAAACGCAAAAAAATAACTACGTGGGACCCCATTTTGGAAACGACACCCCTCACGGAAAGTAACAAGGGGTATAGTGAGCCTTAACACCCCACAGGTGTTTGACAAATTTTTGTTAAAGTTGGATGGGAAAATTAAAAAAGAAAAATTTTTCACCAAAATGGCTGGTGTTACCCTAAATTTTTCATTTTCACAAAGGAAAATAGGAAAAAAGGCCCCCCAAAATGTTTAACTCAATTTCTCCTGAGTAGGAACCTACCCCCATATGTGGATGTAAAGTGCTCTGCGGGCGAGCTACAAGGAGCGCCATCGGGATTTTCGAGAGAAAATTTGTCCGGAATTGAAGGCCACATGTTTACAAAGCCCCCATAGTGCCAGAACAATGGACCCCCTACATGTGACCCCATTTTGGAAACTACACCCCTCACAGAATGTAATAAGGGGTGCAGTGAGCATTTACGCCCCACAGGAGTCCTCTGTTCTGGCACCACGGGGGGCTTTGTAAACGCACATGGCCCCTGACTTCCATACCAAACAAATTTTCTCTCCACAAGCTCAATGGTGCTCCTCCTATTCTGAGCATTGTAGTGCACCAGCAGAGCACTTGACACCCACACATGTGGGGTTACAGATTTGGGGGGTATCTTCTCCTATTACCCCTTTACAAATGTAAAATTTGGGGAAAAAACTGCATTTTAGTGAAAAAAATGTTTTTTTTTCATTTACACATCCAACTTTAACAAAAAGTCGTCAAACATCTGTGGGGTGTTAAGGCTCACTGTACCCCTTGTTACGTTCCTTGAGGGGTGTAGTTTCCAAAATAGTAGGCTATGTGTTTATTTTATTAATTTTTTTTGCTTGCTGTTCTGGCACCATAGAGGCTTCCTAAATGCGACATGCCCCCCCAAAAACCATTTCAGCAAAATTTTTTTCCAAAAGCCAAATGGGACTCCTTCTCTTCTGAACATTGTAGTTCGCCCGCAGAGCATTTTACGTCCTAACATGGGGTATTTCGATACTCAGAAGAGATGGGGTCACAAATTTTGGGGGGACATTTACTCCCATTACCCTTGGTAAAAATGATAAATTTGGGGAAAGAACTGCACTTTAGTGAAACTTTCTTTTTTTTCCCCATTTACACATCAGACTTTAATGAAAAGTCGTCAAACACCTGTGGGGTGTTAAGGCTCACTGTACCACTTGTTACGTATCTTGAGGGGTGTAGATTCCAAAATACATTTTTTTATTTAATTTTTTTTAATTTTTTTTTTAATTTTTGCTGTTCTGGCACCATTGGGGCTTCCTAAATGTGATATGCACTTCAAAAGCCATTTCAGAAAAACTCACTCTCTAAAATCCTATTGTCGCTCCTTCCCTTCTGAGCCTTCTACTGCGCTCACCGAACACTTCACATCCTTATGAGGTATTTCCTTACTCAAGAGAAATTGTTTTTTCTCCTATTACCCCTTTTAAAAATGAAAAAACTAGGTCTACAAGAACATGCGAGTGTAAAAAATTAAGCTTTTGAATTTTCTCCTTCACTTTGCTGCTATTCCTGTGCAACACCTAAAGGGTTAAAACACTGACTGAATGTCATTTTGAATACTTTGAGGGGTGCAGTTTTTATAATGGGGTAATTTATGGGGAATTTCTAATATGAAGGCCCTTCAGATCCACTTCAAAACTGAACTGGTCCCTGAAAAATTCCGATTTTGAAAATTTTGTGACAAATTTTGAAAATTACTGCTTAACTTTGAAGCCCTCTGATGTCTTCCAAAAGTAAAAACATGTCAACTTTATGATGCAAACATAAAGTAGACACATTGTCCCTCATTTACAAACAGGATCCCGACACTTTTTGTCGGGTTTTGCGCCAGAATTCTGTCTGCGCCAGAATCTGGCGCACAACCCGACAAAATCAAAATCACTGAGTGAAAAAAAAAAAACTACAAAAGGGGCGTTTTTTCCCCACAAAAGGGGCTTGTTCCCAACAAAAAGAGAAAAAACCCTCCGAGTGTGAAGACAACTCACAGGAAAACCTGTGAGTCTTGCTTCACAGAAACCCGACAGCTCAGAGCTGTCGGGAAATTACTCAAAACGGAGTGAATCCTGCTACCCTCAGCATGGAACAGGGTCTGTTCCATGTTGGGGGTAGTAGTACAGGGGCTGAGGGATTGATCGCTCCGGGTCTCACTTCTGAGACCCGATCCGATCAAAAGCTATTAAGCAGGGGACCGGGCTGCATGTTCTGATCCCCTGCAATGTACTGTAAACTTTCATTTTTAAATTCCCCACCAGAAGCCCTGAATGGCCGGGACCAATGAGCCAATCAGGGCTCCTGGCAGGGTTTTAATATAGAAGCGCTGTAGTGGGCAAAGATGTATAGAATCGCTGTGGGGGGGGGGGGGGGGGGGGGTTATGTATCTGGCCCCTCCAGAGTTTCTATATATATTTCCCCCTGCTGCGCTATATCAAACTTAAGCTGCTGCGCTTGAATAAATGTACTGCCCCTCCCAGCGCTGTTATATATCTATACTGACCCCCTCCCCTGGCTGCCAATGAATGAAAACTCTATTAGCGGGGGAGCGGAGGGCTGCTGCACGCTCTCGCTGCTAAGAGTTTGTCATTCATAGCGGGCAGCAGCTGCATATCATGGTGTGGGGGTCAGACATATGGATATATGTCTGACTCTCACAGCATACATATACAAATGCTGGATCACTGCTATGAATGACAAGAAAGCTATTGGCAGCAGCAGCGCGAGCCTCCGCTCCTTGCACTGCTTTACTTGTCATTCATAGCGGTGAGCTGGCACCTGTGTATATATAGATGTGCGATAGGGGTCAGACATATGGATATATGTCTGACCCTCACAGCATCTATATATATATATATACAGGTGCCGGCTCACCGCTATGAATAACAAGTGTGTGTGTGTGTGTGTGTGTGTGTGTGTATATATATATATATATATATATATATATATATGCGCAGCGGGGGTCAGTATAGATATATAATAGCGCTGGGGGGGCAGTACATTTATTCAAGCGCAGCGGCCACTAAGTTTGATATAGTGCAGCAGGGGGAAAAATATATAGAAACGCTGGAGGGGCCAGATATATACCCCCCCAGCGATTCTATACATCTTTGCCCACCACAGTGCTTCTATACATCTTTGCCCACCACAGTGCTTCTATATTGAAACCCTGCCAGGAGGGCTTCTGGTGGGGAATTTAAAAACAAAAGTTTACAGTACATTGCAGGGGATCGGAACATGCCGCCCGCTCCCCTGCTTAATAACTCTTGATCGAATCGGGTCTCAGAAGTGAGACCCTGTGTGATCAATCCCTCAGCCCCTGTACTACTACCCCCAACATGGAACAGACCCTGTTCCATGATGGGGGTAGTAATACAAGCACTAATGTAGTCAGAATTTGCAGAGACTTTTTTTTTCTGTCGCACAGAACACATTTTGTGCGACAGAAAAAAAACCTGCGACAGAAAGAAGGAAATTGGGCGACAGATTAGTAAATCACAAGGAAAAAAAAAGATGAGTACACTGAAAAAAAAAAACTAACCGACACTCCAGTCTTAGTAAATGAGGGCCATTGTATATGTGAATCAATATATAATTTATTTGGAATGTCTATTTTCCTTACAACCAGAGAGCTTCGAAGTTAGAAAAATGCTAAATGTTAAATTTTTTCATCAAATTTTGGAATTTTTCACCAAGAAATTATGAAACTACCGACGAAAATCTAACACTAACGTAAAGTAGAATGTCAGGAAAAAAAACAATCTCGGAATCAAATTCATAAGTAAAAGCATCCCAGAGTTATTAATGCATAGAGTGATAGAGGTCAGATGTGGAAAAAAATGCTCCCGTCCTTAGGGTCATAATGGGCCTAAGGGGTTAAGGACTGTGAATTTTTCAGTTTTTTTTTGCACTTATGTTTTTAAAAAATCATAACACGTTCAATTTTTCACCTACAGAGCCATATAAGGGATTGTTTTTTTGCGTCACCAATTGTACTTTCTAATGACATTACTTATATTATAGCATAACCTGCGGTGACAAAAAAATTTGTGGCGTGAAATGAAAAAATGCCATTTTGCTAATTTTTAGGGCTTCCGTTTCTACGCAGTGCCCTTTTTAGTTAAAAAATTACACATTATCTTTATTCTGTAGGTCCATACGGTTTCAGGGATACCCAATTTTATGTAGGTTTTATTTATTTTACTACTTTAAAAAAATTATAACTACATGCACCAAAATTTGTACCGTATATACTGTAGTATAAGCCGAGTTTTTCAGCACGATGTTTCGTGCTGAAAACGGCCCCCTCGGCTTATACTCGAGTGAACTCTCCGCCTGTCAATCCCTTCATCAGTGGTCTTCAACCTGTGGACCTCCAGATGTTGCAAAACTACAACTCCCATCGGTTGTTCGGGCATGCTGGGTATTGTAGTTTTGAAACCTCTGGAGGTCAGCAGGCTGAAGACCACTGCGGCCTTCGTCATCATCCAGCCCCCCCTTTTTGTTTTGTACTCGCCTCCCCTCAGCGGGAAGTTAGGGTGAGCTGGTCCAGGCCATCTATGCCGCAGGGACCATCTGGTGGGGAGGGTTAGTCGTTGTCCATTTTCACTGGGGGGGCCTCTTCTCCGTGCTTCGGGCCTGGTGTGTGACGTTGCCTTGACGACGACTTACAGGGACGTTGCGCATTAATGTCCCAGTGCGTCGTTGTCAATGCAACGTCACTACTCCGGGGCCGAAGCTCGGAGAGAAGGCCCCCCCCGGTGAAAGTGGACAACCCTCAACGACTAATCCTCCCCACCGGATGGTCCCTGCAGCATAGATGGCCCGGACCAGCTCACCCTAACTTCCCGCCGAGTGGAGGTGAGTACAAAACAAAAGGGGGAGGGGGGTGGATGATGACTGGGGTCTGGATGATGACATGGGGGGGGATGATGTATTTCCCACCCTAGGCTTATAGTCAAGTCATTAACTTTTCCTGGGTTTTTGGGGTAAAATTAGGGGCCTCGGCTTATATACGGGTCGGCTTATACTCGAGTATATATGGTATGTTGAAAATTGTCATCTTCTGACCCCTATAACTTTTTTATTTTTCTGCGTATGGGGCGGGATGAGGGCTAACTTTTTGCACCATGATCTGAAGTTTTCAGCTGTACCATTTTTGTATTGATCAGACTTATTATTGATTTTTTCATTTCATAAAAAGTGATCAAAAATACGCTATTTTGGACTTTGGAATTTTTTTTTGCCCGTGCGGTTTAATTAACAATATATTTTTATAATTAGGACATTACCGCATGCAGCGATACCACATACCATATATACTCGAGTATTAGCCGTTCCGAATATAAGCAGAGGCCCCTAATTTCACCCCAAAAACCTAGGAAAACGTATTTACTCGAGTATAAGCCTAGGGTGCAAAATACATCACCCCCCTTCCCCTGTCATCATCCATCATCACCCCCCTTTTGTTTTCTTCTCACCTCCCCAGTTATTGCTTTAGTAGCTGCAGGGACTGTACAGGAAGGGTGATCCGGGCCGTCCATCTTCACTGCAGGGACCATCCGCATTCCGGTGGGAGGGTGAGCCGGTACGGGCCGTCCATCTTCACCAGGAGGCCTTCTTCTTTGCTCTGGGCTATCCTCAGGCTAGTGACGCTGCATTGACGCCACCGCGCAGGGACTTCCATGCGCAGCAGACGTCTGTGCGCAGGGACGCCTCTGACGTCATATGTCTTCCCAGCATGGACATCCTTGTGCGGCAGCGTCAATGCAGCATCACTAGTTCGGGGACTGCCCGGAGCGGAGAAGAAGGCCTCCAGGTTAAGATGGACGGCCCGGACCAGCTCACCCTCCCCACTGGAATGCGGATGGTCCCTGCAGTGAAGATGGACGGCCCGGCCCACCCCCCTTTAGGGATGCCTAAAGCGGGAAAAAAAATTCACTCGAGTATAAGCCGAGGGGGGCGTTTTCAGCACTAAAAATCATGCTGAAAAACTCGGCTTATACTCGAGTATATACGGTATGTTTATTTTTATTTACAGTTTTTTTTTTTATGGGAAAAGGGGGGCGATTCAAACTTTTATTAGGGAAGGGGTTAAATCAACTTTAACTTTTTTTTCACTTAATTTTTTTATTATCTTTTTTTGCAGTGTTATAGCTTACATAGTTGGCTATAACACTGCACACACTGATCTTTCACATTGATCAATGATTTCTCATAGGAAACCATTGATCGATGATTCTGCTGCTTGACTGCTCATGCCTGGATCTCAGGCACTGAGCAGTCATTCAGTGATCGAACACCAGGAGGCAGGTAAGGGGACCCTCCTCGTGTCCTACAACTGTTCGGGACGCCCCCTGAGCTAACCGGCAGCACTTTAGTTTCACTTTAGATGTGGTGATCAACTTTGAACGCCGCATCTAAAGGGGTTAATAGCGCGCAGCACCGCGGTCAGTGCCGTGCACTATTGGCCACGGGTCCCGGCCGTGGCCCCGCATTGTAGAACGGGAGCAGACTCAGGACGAACAGGTACGCCCAGGGTCCTTAAGGGGTTAAGGACTCGGGAACGGGGGCTTACCCATACGTCCTGCGTCCTTAAGTGGTTAAGATTGTCCCCAAAAAATTGTTAGCAATTGATCATCAACCGTGCAAAAAGCTAGCCGTGCCACACTATGTTTAAGTTGATTTCTTGAATGCGTTTATATGTTGCTTAACCTCTTAAGGACCCAGGACGTACTGGGACGTCCCCGCACCCTGGGCCTTAAGGACCCAGGACGTCCCCGTACGTCCTGGCGTTTTCCGGTCTCTGCCGCTCGCCGGGCAGAGATCGGAACCGGATGCCTGCTGAAATCCTTCAGCAGGCATCCAGGGCAAACGCCGAGGGGGGCCATGTAGGCCCCCCATGTCGGCGATCGCCGCAAATCGCAAGGGAAATCGCCCTTGCGATCTGCGGCGATACCGGGCTGATCGGGTCTCTGGGACCCGACCGCCCGGTAATTTAGCATGATCCCGGCTGTCACAGACAGCCAGGACCATGCTAACGTATAGGAGCGAGGTGGCAAGCCTGCCACCTCCTCCTATACCCTGCGATCTGTCGGTTAGTTAACCGACCAATCGCAGGAGGGGGGGCGGTTACTTCCTCCCGCCCTGCCCGGCCCCTGAAAGTCCGGAGAGGACGGGAGGAAGACCGGAGGACGCGGCGGGGGACGGGGGAGTGCTGGGGACCGGCCCCGGTACTTACCTCGTCCCCGAAGACCCGGATCCCGGCGAGGAAGATGGCGGCGGCGACAGGTGAGTATATCTTCAGCCGCGGTCGGGCCCTTTACAGCAATGCACGTCGCCGTAAAGCGACATGCATTGCTGTAATAGGACCCTGTAAACTACAACTCCCAGCATGCCCAGACAGCCCTTGGCGTCTGGGCATGCTGGGAGTTGCAGTTTTGCAACATCTGGAGGTCCACAGTTTTTGGACCACTAAGCCCTTCCAGATGTTGCAAAACTACACATCCTCAGCATGCCCTTACTGTCCAGGCATGCTGGGAGTTGTAGTGCTGTAACATCTGGCCCTTCAGATTTTGCAGAACTACAACTCCCAGCATGCCTGGACAGTTTTGGCATACTGGGGGTTGTAGTTTTGCAACATCTGGAAGGGCACAGATTGGGAACCACTTTTGTTAGTGGTCTGCAAACTGTAGTCCTCCAGATGTTGCAAAACTACAACTTCAAGCATGCTGGGAGTTGTAGTTCGGCAACATCTGGCTCTAAAGATGTTGCCGAACTACTACTCCCAGCATGCCTGAGAATGTTTGGGAGTTGTGGTTTTGCAACAGCTGGAGGCACACTGGTTGGGAAACATTGTTTCCTAACTCAGTGTTTCCCAACCAGTGTGCCTCCAGCTGTTGCAAAACCACAACTCCCAAACATTCTCAGGCATGCTGGGAGTAGTAGTTTTGCAACAGCTGGAGGTCCCCCCCCTGTGAATGTACAGGGTACATTCACATGGGCAGGGACTTACAGTGAGTATCGGGCTGCAAGTTTGCAATGCAGCAAATTTTGCGCGGCAGCTCAAGCTCGCTGTAATCCCCCGCCCGTGTGACTGTACCCTAAAAACACTACACTACACTACACTTACACAAAATAAAATAAAAAGTAAAAAAACACTACATATACACATACCCCTACACAGCCCCCCTCCCTCCCCAATAAAAATGAAAAACGCCTGGTACGCCACTCTTTCCAAAATGGAGCCTCCAGCTGTTGCAAAACAACAACTCCCAGTATTGCCGGACAGCCGTTGACTGTCCAGGCATGCTGGGAGTTTTGCAACAGCTGGAGGCACCCTGTTAGGGGTATTCTACGCCAGTGATTCCCAATGTCCACCCCTATGCAAATTCCTTGTGATGTACCTCAAGGGGTCTAGTTTCCAAAATGGTATGCCATGTGAGGGATTTTTCCTGTTCTGGCACCATAGGGGCTTCCTAAATGCAACATGCCCCCCAAAAACCATTTCAAAAAAACGTACTCTCCAAAATCCCCTTGTCGCTCCTTCGCTTCTGAGCCCTCTACTGCGCCCGCTGAACACTTTACATAGACATATGAGGTATGTGCTTACTCGAGAGAAATTGGGCTACAAATATAAGTATACATTTTCTCCTTTTCCCCCTTGTAAAAATTCAAAAATTGGGTCTACAAGAACATGCAAGTGTAAAAAATGAAGATTTAGAATTTTCTCCTTCACTTTGCTGTTATTCCTGTGAAACACCTAAAGGGTTAAAACGCGGACTGAATGTCATTTTGAATACTTTGGGGGGTGCAGTTTTTATAATGGGGTCATTTATGGGGTATATCTAATATGAAGACCCTTCAAATCCACTTCAAACCTGAACTGGTCCATGAAAAATTGTGAGTTTGGAAATTTTGTGAAAAATTGGAAAATTGCTGCTGAACTTTGAAGCCCTCTGGTGTCTTCCAAAAGTAAAAACTCATCAATTTTATGATGCAAACATAAAGTGGACATATTGTATATGTGAATAAAAAAAAAATTATTTGGAATATCCATTTTCCTTACATGCAGAGAGCTTCAAAGTTAGAAAAATGCTAAATTTTCAAATTTTTCATAAAATTTTGGGATTTTTCACCAAGAAAGGATGCAAGATACCACAAAATTTTACCACTATGTTAAAGTAGAATATGTCACGAAAAAACAATCTCGGAATCAGAATGATAACTAAAAGCATTCCAGAGTTATTAATGTTTAAAGTGACAGTGGTCAGATGTGCAAAAAATGGCCGGGTCCTGAGGTGTAAAATGACTGGGTCCTTAAGGGGTTAAACACTTTAGCTTTTTCGACCACTGTGTTTAGGATGTGAAATAATTGTCAGAAGTTCCAATAGAAACTCAAGTGCAAATGATCTTTAAAGAGGACCTTTTGAACTAAAATTTAAGTGTAGCTGAAACGTTGCTTTTCTCAAGAATGCTGTGAATTTGAGCCTGTGACCTGGAATATCTGCTTGCAACATGTTCCTTTTTATAAACTTTTTCGATAAGCAACTGATTATCCAATTAAAGCTGGCAGTGCCAGGTAATATAAGGACATGCCCCGAACCAATAACACCCAGTTGGCTAATGTCATATATTTCTAGTAAGAATAACCAGGGCTGCCATCAGGCTAGGAATAGCTGGCCTGCAGTCAGGGGCCCGGACAAACACTAAGATTAGGGGGGCCCGGCTGGCCTTCCCTGCTACTGTGTGTGTGTATATGATGCATGCATATACAGTATGTCATGTGTATACAATGCATGCACGGTATGTAATGTGTACAGTATGTTGTGTATAAAATGCATGCATATACAGTATGTGTGTGTATATGGTGCATGAATGTACAGTGTAATGTGTACAGTATGTGTGTTTGTGTGTGTGTATATAATGCTCCAAACTGCCACTTGCAACACTATTAAATCCTCAATAAACCTGATAAAAACTTAAGTGGTTAATGATTCGAATAAAAGTTAAGGACGCAGGGTGCCGTTTTGAGTCCTTGAGGACTAAGGGCGTACAGGTACGTCCTGCGTTTCTCTGGTCCCCCCCCCCCCCCCCATCGCTCACCAAGCGGAGACCCCATGTTGGCGACCGTAAATTCCGAGTCATACGGGTCTCCGGTGACCCGGAAAATACGGGGGATCGGGGGTGTCCAAGACACCCCCCGATCCCCCTGAAGAGATAGGAGTGAGGCGGCAGGGGTTCCACCCCTCCTATCCCTGCTATTAGTCGGTCAGAAGTGACCAACCAATAGCAGATCGGGGGGGGGTTAAAGTTTGGTTCTCCGCTCTGCCCACCCTTTGTAGTCCGGGCAGTGCAGGGAAACAGTGATGTGCCCGGCGCCGGAGAACCTACTTACCGGTGACGGCGGGTGGCGATCCTATGGAAGCCGGTAAGTTGTTGCCTAGCAGTTTGGAGACCACTATACAGTGTACCCTCCAGATGTTGCAAAACTACAACTCTCAGCATGCCCAGAAAGCTGTTTGCTGTTTGGGCATGCTGGAATTTGTAGTTTTGCAAGATTTAGAGGGCTACAGTTTGGATATCACTGTGCAGTGGTCTCTAAACTGTTGCCCTCTAGATCTTGCAAAAACTACAACTCCCAGCATGCACACAAGGCAGTTTGCTGTCTGGGCATGCTGGGATTTGTAGTTTTGTAACATCTGGAGGGCCACAGTTTGGAGATCACTGTGCGGTGGTCTCTAAACCGTGGCCCTCTAAATCTTGCAAAACTACAACTCCTTGCACGAACAGCAAATGGCTGGGAGTTGTAGTTGTGTACCTCCATCTGTTGCATAACTACATCTCTCAGCATGCCCTTCAGAGTTCAATACATACTGGGAGTTGTAGTTATGCAACAGCTGGAGGCACACTGGTTGGAAAACCTTCAGTTAGGTTCTCTTACCTAACTTGGGATTTTCCAACCAGTGTGCCTCCAGCTGTCGCAAAAGTACAACTCCCAGCATGCACAGTCTGTCAGTGCATGCTGGTAGTTGTAGTTTTGCAACAGCTGGAGGTCCCCCCCCCCCCCCCATGTGAATGTACAAGGTACATTCACATGGGTGGGTTTACAGTGAGTTTCCTGCGTAAAGTTTGAGCAGTGGCAAATTTTTGCGCAGCAGCGCAAACTCCTAGTAGGAAACTCAGTGGGAAACGCACCCTTAAACTGTCTTTCCCCCCCCCCCCCCCCCAATAAAAATAAATGCTGGGAGTTTAGCAACAGCTGGAGGCACCCTGTTAGGGAATTACTGGCGTAGAATATACCTATGTCCACCCCTATGCAATCCCTAATTTAGTCCTCAAATGCACATGGTGCTCTCTCACTTCGGAGCCCTGTCGTATTTCAAGGGAACAGTTTAGTGCCACGTATGGGGTATTTCTGTACTCGGGAGCAATTGCTTTACACGTTTTGGGGGGGCTTTTTCTCCTTTTACCCCTTATGAAAAGGAAAAGTTGGGGTCTAACCTAGCCTGTTGGTGTAAAAAAAATAAAAAAATTACACTAACATGCTGGTGTTGCCCCATACTTTTTATTTTCACAAGAGGTAAAAGCAAAAAAAACCCAAAATTTGTAACGCAATTTCTCCCGAGTATGGAAATAACCCATATGTGAGCATCAAATGCTCTGCCAAAGCACAAGGCTGAGTGAGAGCGCACTATGTACATTTTTGAGGCCTAAATTGATGATTTGCACAGGGGTGGCTGATTTTACAGCAATTCTGACATAAACGCAAAAAATAAATACCAACACGTGATCCCATTTTGGGAATGTAACAAGGAGTATAATGAGCCTTAACACCCCACAGGTGTTTGAAGAATTTTCGTTAAAGTTGGATTGGAAAATGTAAAAAAAATGTTTTACTAAAATGCTGGTGTTACCCTAAATTTTTCATTTCCGCAAGGGAAAATAGGAAAAAAAAGCACCCCAAATTTGTAACCCCATTTCTTCTGAGTAAGAGCATACCTCATATGTGGATGTAAAGTGCTCTGCGGGCGAACTACAATGCTCAGAAGAGAAGGAGCGCCATTGGGCTTTTGGAGAGAAAATTTGTCAGAAATTGAAGGCCATGTGTGTTAACAAAGCCCTCATAGTGCCAGAACAATGGCATGTGACCCCATTTTGGAAACTACACCCCTCACGTAATGTAAAAAGGGGTTCAGTGAGCATTTACGCCCCACAGGTGTCTGACAGATTTTTGGAACAGTGGTCCGTGAAAATGAAAAATGTAACTTTTCATTTGCACAGCCCATTGTTCCAAAGATCTGTCAAACGCAAGTAGGGTATAAATGCTCACTGCAGCCCTTATTAAATTCTGCTAGGGATGTAGTTTCCAAAATGGGGTCACATGTGGGGGGGTCCACTGTTCTAGCACCACGGGGGGGCTTTGTAAACACACATGGCCCCTGACTTCTGTTCCAACCAAACTCTCTCCAAAAGCTCCATGGCACTCCCTTTATTTTTTTTATTTTTTTGCTGTTCTGGCACAATAGGGGCTTCCTAAATGTGACATGTCCCCCCCCCATCCAGAGTTATTAATGCTGTGACAGTGGTCAGATGTGCAAAAATGCTCGGGTCCTTAAGGTAAAAACGGGCTGTCCTTAAGGGGTTAAAGTGACAGTATAATATAATGTTATAATTACCAATATTGACACACTGGCCTACAGTAACAGGGATGCACTTTAACCCGTACAGGACCTATGCATACGCCTTCTGTACCTGGGTCTTAAGGACCCAGGGCGTACAGGTACGCCTGTGGGAATTCCGGTCCCTCCCGCGCACTGGGGTGACTCTTTTTTTTTTTTTTTTTTTTTTTTTTATTTTGTATTTTTTTTTTTGGCCGTAGCGTTTTTTTTTTTTTTTTTGCTCACATAACGGTGTGGGATTACTAATCACACACCGTTATACATAGTTACACCAAGCACTCACTACACTCTTGCTGCATATGGGCCTGGTCAAAAAGCCCAGTGTCAGACAGTACTGGAGCGGGGACATCCTATACCAGACCCCCGCTGTACAGTATGGCCATGACACGTAAGTGGTTCGAGGCTATTTGGAAATGCCTTCATTATGCAGATAATGAGGCATGTCCACCCCGAGGTGATCCCGCCCATGACCGGCTTTACAAAGTGAGGTCGGTCATCGATCACTTTGGGGCCAAATTTTTGGAGGCCTACGTAGCGCTTAGGGAGCTCTCGGTTGATGAGTCTCTTATCAGTTTTAAGGGGAGACTCATCTTCCGCCAGTATATTCCCTCGAAGCGGGCGCGGTATGGCGTGAAGCTATATAAACTTTGTGAGAGTACCTCCAGGTACACTCAAGTTTAGGGTGTATGAGGGACTAGATTCCCGTATTGAACCCCCAGATTGTTCCCCCACTCTGGGTGTTAGCGGGAAAATCGTTTGGGACCTTATGTACCCATTGCTGGATAAGGGTTACCACGTGTACGTGGACAACTTTTATACCAGCATCCCTCTCTTCACATCCCTTGCCGCCAGATCGACGTCCGCTTGTGGAAAAGTGCGGAGAAACCAGAGAGGCCTCCCTCTAAATTTGATCCAGACACCTATTCCCAAGGGTGAGTCCCGTGCCCTTACCTATGAAAACCTGTTGCTGGTCAAGTATAAGGATAAGAGGGATGTCCTTATGCTGACCACTATTCATGGTAACGGCAGCTCACCTGTCCCTGTGCGAGGTACCACAACAACGGTCCTCAAGCCTAATTGTATTCTGGACTACAATGAGTATATGGGGGGGAGTTGATCTCTCAGATCAAGTCCTCAAGCCATACATGGCCATGCGGAAAACACGTGTATGGTACAAAAAAGTTGCGGTCTACTTGGTGCAGGTTGCCATGTACAACTCTTTTGTACTGTACCGGAACGCTGGCAACACAGGGACATGCCTCCAGTTCCAAGAAGAAGTCCTAAAGGTCCTGATCTTTGCTGACCGGAAAAGAGCAGGCCGGACTTCCCAAGGAACTGGAGTAATAGGTGTTTGGATCGTCCCAGGCTAACACTTTCCGGGTGAGGTCCCCCACACTGGAAAGAAGGGACGATCCCAGAAAAAATGCAGAGTGTGTAACAGGAGGGGGATACGGAAGGACACCACCACTCAGTGTGACACTTGCCCCGATCATCCGGGCCTCTGCATTAAGGACTGCTTCAGGGAGTATCACACTTCCATGGAGTACTAAATTTTCCCTCTTCATTGAAATTTTCCATAATTTGACCCCAATGTACCAAGTCCAGAGTACATTCCAAATTTTAACCCTATAAAACCACTAAATTGCCCAAAAAAACTATTTCATAAAAAAAAATAAAAGAAAACCTGATAAGACCTCAGGGGGTATTTTTACCAAAAATGGGTCATGGGTCACTGAGTCACTATCATCGGGGACTTTTTATGTTGCCTCAAATGTGCAGCACTCTCTCCACCTGAGCGGGGTGCGCATTTGAGGCAACAGGTTAGGGACGGCCACACACGTCACATTCCCAGAATGATGATTCATAGCATAGGGTTTGGGGTGGGCATATTTTTTTTTTAGTTTTGGCTATGCTCTGGGTCATCATTCTGGGAACATATCCTGTTTTATAATTTTATATCCCACTGTACCCCTTGTTAGTTATTAGTGTACCCCATATAATGCCCCTTGAGGGGGGGTCCCACTGTTCTGGCTCCATAGGCAGCTGTCTAGAAGCTCCAGGCCCCTGACTGCCCTCCTGTTCCTCCGTGACCAGTGAGCAGAACCGATCTACGCCCAGATATGAGGTATGTCCTTACTCCAAAGAAATGTATTTACAAATTTTTTTTTTTTTTTGCTGTTCTGGCACTAAATGTGACATGCCCCCCCATTTCAGCAAAATGTGACTCCTTCTCTTCTGAGCATTGTAGTGCGCCAGCAGAGCCCTTGACATCCTTACATGGGGTACTTCCATACTCAGAAGAGATGGGGTTACACATTTTGGGGGACATTTTCTTCTATTACACCTTGTAAAAATGTAAAATTTTGAGAAAAACAGCATTTTAGTGTAGAAAAAATAAATAAATAAATAAAATAAATTCATTTACACATCCAAAGTCGTCAAACACCTGTGGGGGGGTTAAGGCTCACTGTACCCCTTGTTCCTTGAGGGGTGTAGTTTTCAAAATAGTATGCCATGTTGTTTTTTTTTTTTTTTTTTTTTTTTTTTTTTTTTTTGCTGTCCTGGCACCATAGGGGCTTCCTAAATGGGACATGCCCCCCCAAAACCATTTCAGCAAAATTAGATTTGCAAAAGCCAAATAGGACTCCTTCTCTTCTGAGCATTGTAGTGCGCCAACAGAGTGCTTGACATTCACATTTATGGTGTTTCCATACTCAGAAGAGATCGGGTTACAAATTTTGGTGGGCATTTTCTCCTATTACCCCTTGTAAAAATGTAAAATTTGGGGGGAAACTAGCATTTTAGTGAAAAAAAAAAAAAGTATTTACACATCCAACTTTAACGAAAAGTCGTGGAACACCTGTGGGGTGTTAAGGCTCACTGGACCCATTGTTACGTTCCTTTAGGGGTGTAGTTTCCAAAATAGTATGCCATGTGGGTTTTTTTTTTTTTTTTGCGGTCCTGACACCATAGGGGCTTCCTAAATGCAACATGCCCCTAAAAACCATTTCAGAAAAACTCACTCTCCAAAATCCCTCTGTCGCTCCTTCCCTTCTGAGCCCTCTAGTGCACCCGCCAAACACTTGACATACACATATGAGGTATTTCCTTACTCGAGAGAAATTGGGTTACACATTTTAGAAAGATTTCTCTCCTTTTACCCCTTGTAAAAATTCAAAAAATGGGTCTACAAGAACATGCGAGTGTAAAAAATTAAGATTTTGATTTTTCTCCTTCAATTTGCTGCTATTCCTGTGAAACACCTAAAGGGTTAACAAACCTTTTGAATGTCATTTTGAATACTTTGAGGGGTGCAGTTTTTATAATGGGGTCATTTGTGGGGCATTTCAAATATAAAAGCCCTTCAAATCCACTTCAAAACAGAACTGGTCCCTGAAAAATTTCGATTTTGAAAATTTTGTGAAAAATTGGAAAATTGCTGCTATACTTTGAAGCCCTCTGGTGTCTTCCAAAAGTAAAAACATGTCAACTTTGTGATGCAATCATAAAGTAGACATGTTGTATATGTGAATCAATATATAATTTATTTGGAATATTCATTTTTCTGATAAGCAGAAAGCTTCAAAGTAAAAAAAATGCTAAATTTTTAATTTTTTCATCAAATTTTGGAATTTTTCACCAAGAAACGATGCAAGTATCAACTAAATTTTACCACTAACATGGAGTAGAATATGTCACAAAAAAAACAATCTCGGAATCAGAATGAAAGGTAAAAGCATCCCAGAGTTATTAATGCTTAAAGTGACAGTGGTCAGATGTTCAAAAAATGGCCGGGTCCTACAGTGAAAATTGGCTGGGTCATTAAGGGGTTAAAGCTGATTCATACAGAGTGATACATTATCCTCTGTCACAAATGGTGAGTGTTCTCCGGATATTAGCCATAAATGTTAACAAATATATAACCAAAGGCTACAGTCCTTAGGTTAATTTGTATTTGCACTCTGCAACAAAGAACTTTAAAATAGGACAGACACAGCCTCCCTGACATGTTCTGCTCACAAGAGCTTCATCAGAGGTGTCTGGGCTAGGGATCGACCGATTATCGGTATCGCCGATATTATCGGCCGATAATCACGATTTTGGGCATTATCGGTATCGGCAATTACCTTGCCGATAATGCACCGCGACCACCCCCCGACCCACCGCGTCGCACCCCCCACCGTAGTGCTGGGCGGTATACCGGTATGGATTTTTACCCATACCGCTATACCGGTCGGGCCCCTCCCCCACCCTCCGAGTCAATAAAAAAATAAATAAATAAACTTACCCGTAATGGGGGTGGTCCGGGCCATCCATCCTTCCTTCCTGTAGTGTCCGGCGGCATTCCGGGTGGAGGGTGAAGTGGTCCGGGCTGTCCTTCTCCGGGAGTCCTCTTCTCCACTCCGGGCAGGCTCCGGCCTAGTACGCTGCATAGACGCCGCTACGCCGCCACGTCAGGTGCGTCGCTGCGCACGGGTGTCACTGCGCAGCGGCGTCTATGCAGCGTACTAGGCCGGAGCCTGCCCGGAGTGGAGAAGATGACCGCCGGAGAAGAAGGACAGCCCGGACCGGTTCACCCTTCACCCGGAATGCCGCCGGACACTACAGGAAGGATGGATGGATGGCCCGGACCACCCTGACAGGTAGGGGAGAGAAGCGGGTGGTGGCGGCGGCGGCGGTGGCCTATGGCACCGCAAAAGCCACTGCAGTGCATTGATTTAAAGCGCCCGCTTTAAATCAATGACCTGTAGCGGTGTCGAGGGGGGATAAATAGCCGATAACTTATACCGGAATATCGGTATAAGTTATCGGCCCTAACCTCCACCGATTATCGGAATCGGCCCTAAAAAAACGATATCGGTCGATCCCTAGTCTGGGCATATGAAGGCCATTAGCTAAGGCTAATCAGACGGATCAGATGGACTAGAATGGGGTCCGTCGGGCACCATTATTTTATGGCGGCGAATAGCAGAAGAAAAAGACGTCTATTGCAGTAATTTTTCTCACGCTATTCTCCTAATGGGCATCACACTGCTGTGTTATAACAGCAGTGTGACAGTATCCTTAACTCCTTAAGGACACTTGACGTACCGGTACATCATGTGTCTGCTCCCGATCTATAACGCGGGGCCACGGCGTGGCCACTGTCATAGCGGGTCGGGCCCGGCCTCTAAGGGAGCTGTTCGGGATAGCTGCGGCGAAATCGCGGCATCCCGAACAGCTTACATGACAGCTGGAGGATCCCTACCTGCCTCCTCGCTGTCCGACCGCCGAATGACTGCTCAGTGCCTGAGATCCAGGTATGAGCAGTCAAGCGGCAGAATAATCGATCACTGGTTTCCTATGAGAAACCAGTGATTAATGTAAAAGATCAGTGTGTGCAGTGTTATAGGTTCCTGTGGGAGCTATAACACTGCAAAAAAAAAAGGTGAATAAAGATCATTTAACCCCTTCCCTATTAAAAGTTTGAATCGCCCCCCTTTTCCCATAAAAAAAAAACCTGTGTAAATAAAAATAAGCATATATGGTATCGCCGCTTGCAGAAATTTCCGAATTATAAAAATCTATCATTAATGAAACCGCACGGTCAATGGCGTACGCGCCAAAAAATTCCAAAGCCCAAAATAGTGCATTTTTGGTCACTTTTTATATCATGAAAAAATGAATAAAAAGTCCTATCAATGCAAAAATGGTACCGCTAAAAACTTCAGATCACGGCGCAAAAAATGAGCCCTCATACCGCCCCATACGTGGAAAAATAAAAATGTTATAGGGGACAGAAGATGACAATTTTAAATGTATTAATTTTCCTGCATGTAATTATGATTGTTTCCAGAAGTACGACAAAATCAAACCTATATAAGTAGGATATCATTTTAATCGTATGGACCTACAGAATAAAGATAAGATGTAATTTTTACCGAAAAATTTACTACGTAGAAACGGAAGCCCTCAAAAGTTACAAAACAGCGTTTTTTTTTCCAATTTTGTCTCACAATTATTTTTTTTCCCGTTTCGCCGTACATTTTTGGGCAAAATGACTGACGTCATTACAAAGTAGAATTGGTGGCGCAAAAAATAAGCCATCCCGACGGACCCCATTATAGTCAGTCGGATCCGTTGGGACCCGTTGTTGAAGACACTGCTTTATTGGTGTCCTCCCCAGGGGACAGTGCCTAAATTATAACCCATTTTTTATGTTTTTCTTTTCCTCTCTTTTCAGATACGTGAATGCAGATGACTACTATGAATTCGGGGTCTGTTGATGACCAGCGTGTTTTTTTTTTTTTAAATCTTTTAATAAAATGGTTAAAGAGGGCTTGTGGGGGAGTGTTGTGTGTTTTTTTGTTTTTTTTTAATATATTTTTTTTTATTTTATTTACATGCTTAGTAGTGGAAGCTGTCTTTATAGACGGAATCCATTACTAAGCCAGGGCTTAACATTAGCTCCAAAACCAGCTAGCGATAACCCCCAATTATTACTCGGGTACCCACTGCCCCAGGGGTGCCGGGAAGAGCCAGTACAAACAGGCCCGGAGCGTCAAATATGGTGCTTCTGGGCTTAGGCGGTAACAGGCTGGTGTTATTTAGGCTGGGGAGGGCCAGTAACAATGGTCCTCACCCACCCTGGTAACGTCAGGTTGTTGCTGCTTGGTTGATATCTGGCTGAGAATGAAATACGGGGAACCCTATGAATGTGTTTTGTTTTTTTTCCCAACAATTAAATAAAATTAAAAAAAAATGTGTGGTTCCCTGTCTTTTCATTCTCAGACAGACACCAACTAAACAGCCTGGCGTTACCAGGGTGGGATTAGACCATTGTTACCAGCCTAAATAACACCAGCCTGTTACCGCCTAGGCTCACGGGCGCCATTTTAGAAACTCCGGGCCTGTTGGTATCTGCTCTTCCCAGCACCCCTGTGGCGGTGCGTACCAGGGTAATAATTGGGGTTAGCGCTACCTGGTTTTGCGGCTAACGCTAATCCCCGGCTTGGTAATGGATTCAGTCTATAAGACGGCTTCCACTACTAAGCCTGTATAATAAATAAATGGGGAAAAAATATAAATGTTTTAAGCCCTCGTTAACCATTTTATTAAAAGATAAAGAAAAAAAAAAAGTTGGTCATTGACCTAGTTCGCCGAAGTGGAAGTAGTCCTCTGCATACACGTATCTGAAATAAGAAAAACACAAAGGGTCAGTACATTTTGTGGAGGGCGAGACCAGGGGTGGGGGGGGAGCGAGAGAGGTGGGGTGGAGGGCGAGACCAGGGGGTGGGGGGAAGAATATGGTGGTGAATGGGGATGATAGGGGGGCAATTGAGTTGATAACCCGGGTGTTCGGGATCGGCTAATAACCCGATCCCCTGATGGAATTTTTTTTATGCTAGTATAGTGCAAACTACAACTCCCAGCATGCCTGGACAGCCAAAGGGGCTGGGAGTTGTAGTTTTGCCACCGCTGGGGACACAGTTTGCCGGCCACTTAACATGCTATACTACCATATGAATGCCGGCAGGGATCATGTTATTAGGCAGTGCAGGGGACCATAGAAGAGCTGCTGGATCTATACATTATACAGGAGGATCACGGCGGATGTCAGGAGTGACATCCACTGTGATCTTTCCTTAACTGCAGGTACTACTTCTCCCAACAGCCAGCACACTCCATGCTGGGAGCTGTAGTATCTGCATTAATAGACAGATCGCAGCAGGTGTCAGAAATTACACTCGCTGCGATCTGTCTATTAATGCAGGTTCTATAGCTCCCAGCATGCAACAGAGTGTGCTCCATGTTGGGAGTAGTAGTACCTGCTGGTAAGAACAGATCACAGCGGGTATCTGCAACCATCCGGCCAATTACAGCTCTGGGCGGAAAATATGAACGAGTGATGTTCTAATCACATCACTAGCCACAGTAAAGAGCAGAGATGCCAGCGCTGTATAGAGACGCTCGCATCTCTGCTATATTATGGATGACCGCATCGGGTGTCACGACTGACACCCGGGGCGATATGTCTATTAGTACAGGTACTACTACTCCTATCATGGAACAGTCTGTTCCATACTGGGAGTAGTAGTACTACCTAAAAAATGTAAAAAAAATAAAATAAAAAAGTGAAACGCACACACTTTATTACCAATTAATTAAAATGTTATAAAATATATAAATTTCGTTAAATAAAATATTTTCCATCACTACTGCATCCATAACTTTTGGGGATTCCTTTTTGTACGCAGTGCATATTTAGGTTAAAATAACATCTAATCATTATTCTGTAGGTTCATATGGTTAAAATGGTAACCTACTTATATAGGTTTAATTTTGTCGTACTTCTGGAAAAAATCATAACTTCATGCAGGAAAATGTATACATTTAAAAATGTCCTCTTCTGACCCCTATCACTTTTTTTTTTTTTTTCAAACTACAGGGCGGTATGTATGAGGGCTCATTTTTTGCGCCGTGATCTGAAGATTTTATTGGTACCATTCATGTTTTGATCAGACTTTTTGATAACTTTTTATTCATTTGTTAATGGTACAAAAAGTGACCCAAAATAAGCTTTTTTGGACTTTTGAATTTTTTTACATGTACGCCATTGACCATGTGGTTTAATTAACAATATATTTTTATTGTTCGGACATTTACGCACACTGCGATACCACATATGTTTTTATCTAACCTGTTTTTATGTTTTTAATGGGAAAAGGGGGTGATTCAAACTTTTTTTTAGGGAAGGGGTTAAATGATCTTTATTAACACTTTTTTTTTTTTAAACTTTTTTTTTTTTCCCAATGTTATAGCCCCCATAGGGGCCTATAACATTACATACACTGATCTTTTACACAGATGACTGGCATGTATTAACATGCCTGTGATGAGTGTTATTGGCGCATGACTGCTCCTGATTGGATCTCAGGCATGGAGCAGTCATTTGCCGATCCGACACCGAGGAGGCAGGTAGGGCCCCTCCCGGTGTCCTGTAAGCTGTTTCACCGCGGCGGTCCCGAACAGCCCGACTGAGTAGCCGGGATAGTTTCGCTTCAGATGCGGCAGTCAGCTTTGATCGCCGCGTCTGAAGGGTTAATACAGGACATCACCGCGATCGGTGATATCCTGTATTAGCCACAGGTCACGGCCGTTGATGGCCGCCGGGATGGCCGTGATATGACACAGGGTCACCACGTGACCCCGCGGCATATCACGGGAGCTGGCGCAGGACGTAAATATAAGTCCTTCGTCGTTAAGGTAACCAACAAATTTTGGGGACCAAAAAAAAATAAAAAGCCAAAGGTGCCAAAAATGAAATTTCCACACAAATGACATTTTTTCTTGCGTTCTTTTTCTAACCAAAAAATGCAACACAAAAAAACAAGTAGAAACTTTGCCTGAGCCTGCAGGACGGCTTGTATATCTTTGGTACTTGTTTGGGGCTGCTTATCCACCATCCGGACTATCCTGCGTTGACACTTTTTTAAAATAAATTTTTCTCTCCCGTTCACGCCCAGGGAGATTAGCTACAGTGCCATGGGTTGCAAACTTATTGACAATGTTGCGCATTGTGGACAAAGGCAAATATAGATCTCTGGAGATGGCATGCTGGGAGTTTTTGCAACAGCTGGAGGCTCCCCGTTTGGTAAACATGGCCGTAGGGTATTTTTGGTGGAGGAGGCAAGTGCCATGCTTTCACCCGGGTCTGTCCCTATGCATATCCTTAATTTAGGCTTCAAATACACATGGCACTCTCACTCCAGAGCCCTGTCATATTTCAACGCAACAGTTTAGTGCCACATATGGGGTATTTCCGTACTCCGGTGGAATTGCGTTGCAAATTTGGGGCGGAATTTTTCTCTTTTTACCCCTTTTGAAAAGGAAAAATTGGGGGCTACACCAGCATGTTAGTGTAAAAAAAAAAAAAAAAATTTAAAAAAAAAATTTTTTTTTTTACTCTAACATTCTGGTGTTGCCCCATACTTTTCATTTGGGGCAACAGGAAAGGTAAAAGGAGAAAAAGGCCCCCAAAATTTGTAAAACAATTTCTCCTGAGTACCCCATATGTGGACATAAAGTGCTCTGTGGGCGCACAAAAGGGCTAAGAAGTGAGAGCGCACCATGTACATTTGAGGCCTAAATTGGTGATTTGCATTGCAATGGCTGATAGTTGCGGTGGTTCTGACATAAGCAAAAGCAAAAAAAAAAATAAAATGTGACCCCATTTTGGAAACTGCACCCCTCAAGGAATGTAATAAGGGGTGCAGAAGACCTTTACACCCCACAGGTGTTTGGCCAATTTTAGTTAGTTAGACATAAAAAAAAAAAAAAAAAAAATTACTTTTCAACATTTCTTCTGAGTAAGGAAATACCCCATTTGTGAATATAAAGTGCTCTGCGAGTGCACTACAATGCTCAGAAGAGAAGAATAAAAATGTGTTGTTCATGTCTGTTTACAAAGCCCCCATTCTGCCAGAACAGTGGACCCCCACACATGTGACCCCCCCCCCCCATTTCGGAAACTACACCCCTCACAGAATGTAACAAGAGCTACAGTAAGCATTTACACCCCACAGGTGTCTGACAGACTTTTTGAACAGTGGTCTGTGAAAATGAAAAATTTAATTTTTCATTTGCACATCCCACTGTTCAAAAGATCTGTCAAATGCCAGTGGGGTGTAAATGCTTACTGCGCCCCTTATTACATTCCATGAGTGGTGTAGTTTCCGAAATAGGGTCACTGGTGGAGGGTCCACTGTTCTGGCAGCACAGGGGCTTAGCCACAACTTCCATTCAAACCAAATTCTCCAAAAGCCCAATGGGGCTTCTTCCTTAAGGGGCTTAACCTCTTAAGGACTCGGGCGTACCTGTACGCCCTGAGCCCGGTCCCGGTGTGAAAAACGGGTCGGTCCTGGCGGCTAATCATAGCCGGGACCCTGGGCTAACAGTGCTCGGCATCGATTGTTGTTAACCCTTCAGACGCGGCGATCAAAGTTGACCGCCGCGTCTGAAAACGAAAGTAAAGGCTTCGCGGCAGCTCGTCTCCTTACTTCTCTCCGTGGAGTCCGATCGTCGATTGATTGCTCCAAGCCTGAGCTACAGGCTTGAGCAATCGAGCCCCTATCTGACTGATCCGCGCAAAGCTATGGCTTTGCAGGGATCAGCATAGGAGATCAGTGTGTGCAGTGCTATAGCTCCCTATGGGAGCTATAGCACTGCAAAAAAAAAAAGTTTTTAAAAAAAGTTAACAAAGGTAATTTAACCCCTTCCCTAATAAAAGTTTGAATCACCCCCCTTTTCCCATAGAAAAGACTGTAAATAAAAACATGTGTTATCGCCGCGTGCGAAAATGTCCGAACTATAAAAATAGATCTTTAATCAAATCGCACGGTCAATGGCGTGCACGCAAAAAAATTCCAAAGTCCAAAATAGTGTATTTTCGGTCCCTTTTTATATCATGAAAAAATGAATAAAAAGCGATCAAAAAGTTTGATCATTACAAAAATGGTACCGATAAAAACTTCAGAACACGGCGCAAAAAATGAGTCCTCATACCGGCCCGTACGCAAAAAAATAAGTTATAGGGGTTAGAAGATGAGAATTTTTTACAAATAAATTTTCCTGCATGTAGTTATGATTTTCTTTTCCGAAGTACGACAATATCCAACCTATATAAGTAGGGTATCATTTTAACCGTATGGATCTTCAGAATAAAGATAAGTTGTTATTTTTACCGAAAAATGCACGGTTAAAATGATACCCTACTTATATAGGTCACTGCAAAGTAGAATTGGTGGCGCAAAAAATAAGCCATCATATGGATTTTTAGGTGCAAAATTTAAAGGGTTATGATTTTTAGAAGGTGATGAGGAAAAAATGAAAATGCAAAAACGGTAAAACGCTGAGTCCTTAAGGGGTTAATAACAAACTAATATGTATTTTCCAATCTAAAGTTATGTAAATAGTCTTAACATTGATATATAGGAAGCATTTTGGAATCCCATGGTTTCTGTAAAATGTTCTTTACTATCTATAATGACTATAGAAATAGGTATCATATATATTTGCTACCACTGAACCAGGGGTGGACTGACAACTCATGGGGCCCCAGGGCAATTGAGGATCATGAGGCCCCTATGCGCATCTGCGCCGGGTAGCTCAGCATCATCAACCAATCAGGATGCTGATGCTGGCCGATGTTCGGCATTAACCCCTTAAGGACTTAGCCCTTTTTCACCTTAAGGACTCGGCTGTTTTTTGCAATTCTGACCACTGTCACTTTAAACAATAATAACTCTGGAATGCTTTTAGTTATCATTCTGATTCCGAGAATGTTTGTTTGTTTTTTCATGACATATTCTACTTTAACATAGTGGTAAAATTTTGTGGTAACTTGCATCCTTTCTCAGTGAAAAATCCTCAAATTTGATGAAAAAATTAAAAATTTTGCATTTTTCTAACTTTGAAGCTCTCTGCTTGTAAGGAAAATGGATATTCCAAATAATTTTTTTTTGTTTTATTCACATATACAATATGTCCACTTTATGTTTGCATCATAAAATTGACATGTTTTTACTTTTGGAAGACATCAGAGGGCTTCAAAGTTCAGCAGCAATTTTCCAATTTTTCACAAAATTTCCAAACTCACTATTTTTCAGGGACCAGTTCAGGTTTGAAGTGGATTGGAAGGGTCTTCATCTTAGAAATATCCCATAAATGACCCCATTATAAAAACTACACCCCCCAAAGTATTCAAGATGACATTCAGTCAGCGTTTTAACCCTTTAGGTGTTTCACAGGAATAGCAGCAAAGTGAAGGAGAAAATTCACAATATTCATTTTTTACACTCGCATGTTCTTGTAGACCCAATTTTTGAATTTTTACAAGGGGTAAAAGGAGAAATTGTATACTTATGTTTGTAGCCCAATTTCTCTCGAGTAAGTTAATACCTCATATGTCTATGTAAAGTGTTCGGCGGGCTCAGAAGTGAAGGCGTGACAAGGGGATTTTGGAGAGAATGTTTTTCTGAAATGGTTTTTGGGGGGCATGCTGCATTTAGGAAGCCCCTATGGTGCCAGAACAGCAAAAAAAAAAAAAAAACCCACATGGCATACCATTTTGGAAACTAGACCCCTTGAGGAACGTAACAAGAAATAAAGTGAGCCTTAATACTCCACAGGTGTTTCACGACTTTTGCATATGTAAAAAAATAAAATAAAAATTCCAAAAAATGTTTCCCCCCCCAAATTTCACATTTTTGCAAGGGTTAATAGCAGAAAATACCCCCCAAAATTTGTAACCCCATCTCTTCTGAGTATGGAGGTACCCCATAAGTTGGCCTGAAGTGCACTACGGGTGAACTACAATGCTCACAAGAGGAGGAGTCATATTTGGCTTTTTGAGACCAAATTTTGCTCGGGGGGCATGTCGCATTTAGGAAGCCCCTATGGTGCCAGGACAGAAAAAAAAAACACATGGCATACTATTTTGGAAACTAGACCCCTCGGTGAACGTAACAAGGGGTTAAGTGAACCTTTTATACCCCACAGGTGTTTCACGACTTTTGCATATGTAAAAAAAAAAAAAAATTCCCCAAAATTTTACATTTTTAAGAAGGGTAAAAGAAGAAAATACCCCCCAAAATTTGTAACACAATTTCTCCAGAGTACGGCAATACCCCATATGTGACCCTAAACTGTTGCCTTGAAATACGACAGGGCTCCAAAGTGAGAGCGCCATGCCCATTTGAGGCCTAAATTAGGGACTTGCATAGGGGTGGACATAGGGGTATTCTACGCCAGTGATTCCCAAACAGGGTGCCTCCAGCTGTTGCAAAACTCCCAGCATGCCTGGACAGTCAGTGGCTGTCTGGTAATACTGGGAGTAGTTGTTTTGCAACAGCTGGAGGCTCCGTTTTGGAAACAGTGGCGTACCAGATGTTTTTCATTTTTATTGGGGAGGGGGGCTGTGTAGGGGTATCTGTATATGTAGTGTTTTTTACTTTTTATTTTATATTGTGTTAGTGTAGTGTTTTTAGGGTACAGTCGCACGGGCAGGGGTTCACTGTAGTTTCTCGCTGGCAGTTCGAAAATTTGCCGCAGCTCAAACTTGCAGCCGGATACTTACTGTAAACCTCCGCCCATGTGAGTGTACCCTGTATGTTCACATTGGGGAGGGGGGGGGAACATCCAGCTGTTGCAAAACTACAACTCCCAGCATGCGCTGACAGACTGTACATGCTGAGAGTTTTAGTTTTGCAACAGCTGTAGGCACACTGGCTATGTATCACTGAGTTTGTGACCTAACTCAGTGTTTCACAAACAGTGTGCCTCCAGCTGTTGCAAAACTACAACTCCCAGCATATACGGTGCATGCTGGGAGTTGTAGCTTGCAACAGCTGGAGGCACACCGGTCGTGAAACACTGAGTTAGGTAAAAAAAAAAACTCAGTGTTTCACAACCAGTCTGTCTTCAGCTGTTGCAAAACTACAACTGTCAGCAGTCACCAACAGCCAACGGGAATGCTGGGAGTTGTAGTTATGCAACCAGCAGATGCACCACTACAACTCCCAGCATGCACTTTAGCTGTTTGTGCAAGCTGGGAGTTGTAGTTATACAACAGCTGAAGGTACACTTTTCCATAGAAAAAATGTGCCTCCAGCTGTTGCAAAACTATAAGGGAATGCTGGGAGTTGTGGTGGCCTGCCTCCTGCTGTTGCATAACTACAGCTCCCAGCATGCCCTTTTTGCATGCTGGGAGCTGTTGCTAAGCAACAGCAGGAGGCTGTCACTCACCTCCTACTGCTGCTCCGGGACACAGGTCAGTCCCTAGCAGCCGTCGCTCCTTGGGCCCCGATCCCAACAGGGACGCCGGGGATCGGGGTCCCCAGCTGCCGGGGTCCACGTCCCGCACCCGCTCACGTCCTCCGGAAGAGGGGCGGAGCGGGTTGCGGGAGTGACACCCGCAGCAGGTGCCCTGATAGGTCGGCCGGTAAACCGGCCGACGAATCACGGCGATCGTGAGGTGGCACCAGTGCCACCTCACCCTTGCTGGCTATGGCTGTTCGGGGCCGTCAGAGAAGGCCCCAATCAGCCAGTAATTCCGGATCACTGGAGACCCGATTGACCCTGAATCGCCGCAGATAGCTGGACTGAATTGTCCAGCGATCTGCGGCCATCGCCGACAAGGGGGGGGGGGCATAATGACCCCCCTGGGTGATATGCCGCGATGCTTGCTGAACGATTTCAGCAGGCATCTGGCTCCGGTCCCCAACCGGCTAGTGGTGGGGACCGGAATTCCCAAGGGCGTATGGATACGCCCTGCGTCCTTAAGGACTCTGAATGCAGGGCTTATCCATACGCCCTGCTTCCTGAAGAGGTTAACCCTTTAGACATCACAATCGAAGTTGATTGCGGCATCTAAAATGGGGAAAAACCTCATCCTGGCTTGCTTAGTGAGTTGATCGATACCACCGCAATAAAAATTGCAGGGTCCCTATCAGCTGAGAAGAAGGCGAGAGGGCCCTTACCGGCCTCCGCCTGTTAGATCAGCACTCCAATAGTGCAGGCAGTCTGTAATAACGGCGCGCTGCTAACACTGATCAATGGAGCAGCATTGTTCAGTGTATGCAATCTAAATATTACATGTAATTTATTTTTATTTATTTTTTTCACATGCGTAAATGTCCGAACTAGGGATCGACCGATATCGTTTTTTTTAGGGCTGATACCGATAATCGGTGGAGGTTAGGGCCGATAGCCGATAACTTACACCGATATTCCGGTATAAGTTATCGGCTATTTATCCCCCCTCGACACCGCTGCCGGTCATTGATTTAAAGCGGGCACTTTAAATCAATGCACTGCAGTGGCTTGTGCGGTGCCATAGGCCGCCGCCGCCACCCGCTTCTCTCCCTCTACCTATCAGGGTGGTTCGGGCCATCCATCCTTCCTGTAGTGTCCGGCGGCATTTCGGGTGGAGGGTGAACCAGTCCGGGCTGTCCTTCTCCGGGGGGCATCTTCTCCACTCTGAGCAGGCTCTGGCCTAGTAACGCAGCATAGACGCATCTGCGCAGTGACGCCCGTGACGCCGGAGCCTGCCCGGAGTGGAGAAGATGACCCCCGGAGAAGGACAGCCCAGACCGGTTCACCCTCCACCCGGAATGCCGCCGGACACTACAGGAAGGAAGGATGGATGGATGGCCCGGACCACCCCCATTACGGGTAAGTTTATTTATTTTTTTTATTGACTCGGAGGGTGGGGGAGGGGCCCGACCGGTATAGCGGTATGGGCAAAAATCCATACCGGTATACCGCCCAGCACTACGGTGGGGGTGCGACACGGTGCGGTGGGTCGGGGGGGGGGCGGTCGCAGTGCGGTGGGGGCGGTGCGGGGGGCGGGGCATTATCAGCTTATCGGCAAGGTAATTGCCGATACCGATAATGCCCAAAATCGTGATTATCAGCCGATAATATCGGCCATACTGATAATCGGTCGATCCCTAGTCCGAACTATCAAAATATAATGTTAATTAAAATGTACAGTCAATGGCATAAACGTAAAAAATTAAAATAAAAATACCCAGAAAGAAGTCCAAAATTGCTGATTTTTGGCAACTTCATAGACCATAAAACATTAATAAAAATGAATCAAAAAGTGCTATGAAAACAAAAATGGTACTAGGAAAAATAAAAAAGTTATAGGGGTCAGTAGAGGACAATTTTAAGCATGATACTTTTCGTACAAAAAGTTACTTTTAAAAGTAAAAGAAAATTAAAACCTATATAAATTGGGTATCGCTATAATCGTATGAACCTAAAGAATAAAGATGTGTCTTTTATACTGGAAAGTGCACTGTGTAGAAACGAAAGCCCTCAAAATTTGTAAAATGGTGTTTTTTGTTTTTTATTTTTCAACTTCACCTTAAATCTTAAAGGGGTATTCCAGGAAAAAAAAACTATTTTTTATATATCAACTGGCTCCAGAAAGTTAAACAGATTTGTAAATTACTTCTATTAAAAAATCTAAATCCTTTCAGTACTTATGAGCTTCTGAAGTTAAGGTTGTTCTTTTCTGTCTAAATCCACTCTTATGACACCTGTCTCTGGAAACGCCCAGTTTAGAAGAGGTTTGCTATGGGGATTTGCTTCTAAACTGGGCATTTCCCGAGACAGGTGTCATCAGAGAGGATTTAGACAGAAAAGAACAACCTTAACTTCAGAAGCTCATAAGTACTGAAAGGATTAAGATTTTTTAATAGAAGTAATTTACAAATCTGTTTAACTTTCTGGAGCCAGTTGATATATAAAAAATATTTTTTTTTTCCTGGAATACCCCTTTAAGTTTCGCTGTAGATTTTTCAGTAAAATAAGTGATTACCAAGTACTATTGGTGGTGCAAAAAAAAAGCCCTCATATTGGTCTGTCAGGGGATAATAGGAGGAAAAAAAAAAAAAAAAAACTCCAATGCAGGGTTAAGGGGGTTGGCCAACATTTAATGTCTCTATTGCCTTTCCCATATCCACTACTGGGATGCTCAACAGGGTACTAGAGCCTTCATGTATTCCTTACATGTGTGGTTTATACATTGTTTTCCCACCAGTGTTCCTTCAGCTGTTGCAAAACTACAACTCCCAGTATGCCCAGACAGCCAAAGTCTGTCTGGGCATGCTGGGAGTTGTAGTTTTGCAACCGTTTCACCTCTGCAGGATGCAGGGCATATGCATACGCCCTGCATTCTGAGTCCTTAAAGGAGACCTCCAGGATAAGAAAATTATGAAAAATTCACACCATTATTAAGTTATATAACTTTCCAATAGACTTGCATTAACTGTCCTGCATGCTTTCTCCGGTACCGCGGTCTTTTCGGTCTGACAGGAAGTAGTATAGGGGCATGTGAACTCTGTCTTTCGACCCCCATTCACTTCTATTACGGCGGCCATCTTGTGGTCGAATTTAACTTCTAGCCGGCATGCTGCGGTGCTGATCTGTGGCTCTCGTCCCTCAATACAGCCACTCCCATCTATTGAATATTCATATTTGCCCAGCCATCATTGGCTGAGCATTTTTTTCCCTGATCCCCTGTCCAATGGCTGCGGTACCGCAGTGCAGCCGCACAAGGCTCACTGCTCTTACGTCAGTGTAAGAGCAGTGAGCCAATCTGGTTTCTCCCCAGACGCATGCGCAATGTAAACAAGAAAGTCTCAAACTCCAAGACTTCTCCCGTAGCCCTGTGCGTGCGCAATGCACAGAGGGCATAACAGAACGGAACGCAGGACAGAACAGGGGAGGGTGTATGTTACTGCACAGCTTGATTGGCAGATTATAATCACGAGGGGTTGTGACGAGACTGGGCTAGGTGTGGTTAGCTTCAGGGGTCTTTACTGTGGGCGTGCATATTAAACAGATGGGAGTGAGCAAGAGCAGGAGGGTGGGGAAATTCTTACAGGAAGCGAACGCAGGGAACCATGGGACGTGGCGGCAATATTGATGACGTCACATGCACTTTTGGCTGTGATTCTGAACAAACGGCTGGACCGATTTTCGCAAAATAAAGCTTCATGGATAGGTAAGAGCAAGAGCTTTAATAACAAATTTTTTTTTTTTTTTTTTACATTTTACGTAATGGAGTTATCCTTTAACCCCTTAAGGACTGAGCCCTTTTTCACCTTAAGGACTCGGCCATTTTTTGCAAATCTGACCACTGTCACTTTAAACATTAATAACTCTGGAATGCTTTTAGTTATCATTCTGATTCCGAGATTGTTTTTTCGTGACATATTCTACTTTAACGTGGTGGTAAAATTTTTTGGTAACTTGCATCCTTTCTTGGTGAAAAATCCCCAAATTTGATGAAAAATTTGAAAATGTTGCATTTTTCTAACTTTGAAGCTCTCTTGTAAGGAAAATGGATATTCCAAATAATTTTTTTTAATTCACATATACAATATGTCTTCTTTATATTTGAATCATAAATTTGATGAGTTTTTACTTTTGGAAGACACCAGAGGGCTTCGAAGTTCCGCAGCAATTTTCCAATTTTTCACAAAATTTTTAAACTCACTTTTTTTCAGGGACCAGTTCAGGTTTGAAGTGGATTTGAAGGGTCTTCATATTAGAAATACCCCATAAATGACCCCATTATAAAAACTGCACCCCCGAAAGTATTCAAAATGACATTCAGTAAGCATTTTAACCCTTTTCGGGTTTCACAGGAATAGCAGCAAAGTGAAGGAGAAAGTTCACAATCTTCATTTTTTACACTCGCATGTTCTTGTAGACCCAATTTTTGAAATTTTGCAAGGGGTAAAAAGGAGAAAATTTTTACTTGTATTTGAAACCCAATTTCTCTCGAGTAAGCACATACCTCATATGTCTATGTAAAGTGTTAGGCGGGCGCAGTATAGGGCTCAGAATGGAAGGAGCGTCAAATGGTTTTTGGGGGGCATGTCACCTTTAGGAAGCCCCTATGGTGCCAGAACAGCAAAAAAAAAAAAAAACACATGGCATACCATTTTGGAAACTAGACCCCTCGGGGAACGTAACAAGGGGTAATGTGAACCTTAATACCCCACAGGTGATTCACGACTTTTGCATATGTAAAAAAAAAAAAATTTCTTTTACCTAAAATGCTTGGTTTCCCTAAAGTTTTACATTTTTAAAAAGGGTAATGGCAGAAAATACCCCCCAAAATTTGAAGCCCAATTTCTCCCGATTCAGAAAACACCCCATATGGGGGTGAAAAGTGCTCTGTTGGCGCACTACAGGTCTCAGAAGAGAAGGAGTCACATTTTGGCTTTTTTGAAGGAAATTTTGCTCTGGGGGCATGCCGCATTTAGGAAGCCCCTATGGTGCCAGGACAGCAAAAAAAAACCCACATGGCATACCATTTTGGAAACTAGACCCCTCGGGGAACGTAACAAGGGGTAAAGTGAACCTTAATACCCTACAGGTGTTTCACGACTTTTGCATATGTAAAAAAAAATAAAAAAATTTACCTAAAATGCTTGGTTTCCCAAAAAATTTACATTTATACAAAGGGTTAAAGCAGAAAATACCCCCCAAAATTTGAAGCCCAATTTCTCCCTATTCAGAAAACACCCCATATGGGGGGGGGGAAGTGCTCTGCTGGCGCACTACAGGTCTCAGAAGAGAAGGAGTCACATTTGGCTTTTTGAAAGCAAATTTTGCTCTGGGGGCATGCCGCATTTAGGAAGCCCCTATGGTGCCAGGACCACAAAAAAAAACCACATGGCATACCATTTTGGAAACTAGAGCCCTCGGGGAATGTAACAAGGGGTTAAGTGAACCTTAATACCCCACAGGCGTTTCATGACTATTGCATATGTAAAAAAAATAAACATTTTTTTACCTAAAATGCTTCTTTTCCCAAAAACTTTACATTTTTAAAAAGGGTAAAAGCAGAAAATACCCCCCAAAATTTGAAGCCCAATTTCTCCCGAGTACGGCGATACCCCATATGTGACCCTTAACTGTTGCCTTGAAATACGACAGGGCTCCAAAGTGAAAGCGCCATGCGCATTTGAGGCCTAAATTAGGGATTGCATAGGGGTGGACATAGGGGTATTCTACGCCAGTGATTCCCAAACAGGGTGCCTCCAGCTGTTGCAAAACTCCCAGCATGCCTGGACAGTCAACGGCTGTCCGACAATACTGGGAGTTGTTGTTTTTCAACAGCTGGAGGCTCCGTTTTGGAAACCGTGGCGTACCAGACGTTTTTCATTTTTATTGGGGAGGGGGGGCTGTGTAGGGGTATGTGTATATGTAGTGTTTTTTTACTTTTTATTTTATTTTTTGTGTTAGTGTAGTGTAGTGTTTTTAGGGTACAGTAACATGGGCGGGGGGTTCACAGTAGTTTCTCGCTGGCAGTTTGAGCTGTTGCAGAAAATTTGCTGCAGCTCAAACTTGCAGCCCGATATTTACTGTAAGCCTCCGCCCATGTGAGTGTACATCCCCCCCTGTACATTCACATTGGGGGGGGGGGAACATCCAGCTGTTACAAAACTACAACTCCCAGCATGCGCTGACAGACTGTACATGTTGAGAGTTTTAGTTTTGCAACAGCTGTAGGCACACTGGTTATGTATCACTGAGTTTGTGACCTTACTCAGTGTTTCAAAACCAGTGTGCCTCCAGCTGTTGCAAAACTACAACTCTCAGCAGTCACAGACAGCCAACGGGCATGCTGGGAGTTGTAGTTATGCAACCAGCAGATGCACCACTACAACTCCCAGCATGCACTTTAGCTGTTTGTGAAAGCTGGGAGTTGTAGTTATACAACAGCTGAAGGTACACTTTTCCATAGAAAAGATGTGCCTCAAGCTGTTGCAAAACCATAAGTCCCAGCATGCCCATAAGGGAATGCTGGGAGTTGTGGTGGTCTGCCTCCTGCTGTTGCATAACTACAGCTCCCAGCATGCCCTTTTTGCATGCTGGGAGCTGTTGCTAAGCAACAGCAGGAGGCTGTAACTCACCTCCTGCTGCTGCTCCATCGAAGGACTGTCCCTCATCGCCGCCGTCGCTCCTGGGGCCCCGATCTCAACATGGACGCCGGGGATCGGGGTCCCCAGCACCCGGGGTCGTCTTCCTGCACCCGCTCACGCCCTCCGGAAGAGGGGCGGAGCGGGTGCGGGAGTGACACCCGCAGCAGGCGCCCTGATTGGTCGGCCGGTAATCCGGCCGACGAATCAGGGCGATCGTGAGGTGGCACCAGTGCCACCTCACCCCTGCAGGCTCTGGCTGTTCGGGGCCGTCAGAGACGGCCCCGAACAGCCAGTAATTCCGGGTCACTGGAGACCCGATTGACCCGGAATCGCCGCAGATCGCTGGACTGAATTGTCCAGCGATCTGCGGCGATCGCCGACATGGGGGGGCATAATGACCCCCCTGGGCGATATGCCGGGATGCCTGCTCCGGTCCCCAACCGGCTAGCGGTGGGGACCGGAATTCCCACGGGCGTATGGATACGCCCTGCGTGCTTAAGGACTCGGAATGCAGGGCGTATCCATACGCCCTGCGTCCTTAAGAGGTTAAGGACGCAGAGCGTACAGTTACGCCTGTGGGAATTTCGGTCCCTGGCGCTAGCCGGTCGTACAGCAGGCATCCTGGCTCACCGCCGGAAAGGGTCCTGAGACCAGATACCCCCCCCCCCCCAATATCGCCACAGATTGCGATCTGTTGCTATTCCGGGTCATGGGGGTCACTTGGAGGTGGCAGTGTTGCTACCCCACAGTCCAGCTGTGATTGGGTGCCTGTAGTGACATCATGGCAGTATGGGGAGAGGCGGAGTGGGTGGAGGAGCGTGTTGCTCCGTTCTGCTCACCATAATTATGTGATCCGGTGTGCAGGACGGAGACCCGTGCTGCCATTTCCCCCCCCCCCCCCCCCCCCCTTAGTGTGGAAAAAAGTGCCCCCTTTCTGTGGCCCCTTGGCACAGAAAGCAATCAAGGACAGTTTAGATTAGGTAGGGACAGGTTAGGAGTAAAAAAGAAAATAATAATACGCTGTGTGACCCCGACCCCTGGTCTGCCACCAGCGTTTATTTTTTTGCCGCAGACCTTTTTTTTTTTTTTTTTTTTTGCTAAATGTGTGGCTGGGCCCTCTTAGCTACACAACAGCAGTCCGCCACCGTTGGCTAAAGCCCACCCACCGCTGATTGGTCCCATATTACTGATCAACATTTTTTATTTTGGTGGTTCAGGCACTTTTTTTTTTTTCTGTTTTTTATTTATTTTTTTGCACCTATAGGCGGTCCATGCCACCAGTAGCAGGCCTGTGCTGTGTGGACAGACCATACCTCTGTTTGAGGCCTGCCTGTCGGCTATCAGTGATTTATCACTGATCAGCATTCTTTTTTATTTATTTTAAATTTTTTGGGGGTTCAGGCAGGTGCATTTTGGGGGGTTAAGCTTTTTTCATTTAATTTTTTGGTATTTTGTGGGGGTCTGTGTATGTGCCACCAGCCACTTTTCTGGGCTGAGTGGCCAGACCCCTCCCACTGACTTCTGTTCCCCCTGCCGCCACCAAGCGCTAATCAGTGTGCACACCACTTATTAGGTAAATGTTTTTTTTTTTTTTTTTTTTTTTTTTTTTTTTTTTTGGCGCAGGGATTTTTTTGCCCTTGAAGTCAATTTTTTTTCCCTTTTTTTAGTTTGTTAGGGTGGGTTTAGCTAGTTAGGTTAGGGCGGGTTAAGGAGGTAGTTTCTCCCACACACACACACACACACACACACACACACACACACACGCGCACACGCACACGCACACACACACATCCCCATTAAAGTAGGGAAATGGCCCGCAGGGCGTTTTCAGTGGAGGAGGCATATGCCATACTTGCCTCTGACACTGAAAGCACCACAGAGGACGAGGAAGACCCCACCTTCCTTATTGCCTCGTCCTCCTCATCTGGTTATTGTCACGATTCCGGCTGGCAGGTAGTGGATCCTCTGTGTCAGCGAGGGATTGGCGGGGACCGTGCTAGTGGACCGGTTCTAAGAGGCTACTGGTTTTCACCAGAGCCCGCCGCAAAGCGGGATGGTCTTGCTGCGGCAGTAGCAACCAGGTCGTATCCACTAGCAACGGCTCACCTCGCTGACTGCTGAGAAGGCGTGGGACAGAAGGACTAGGCAGAGGCAAGGTCAGACGTAGCAGAAGGTCGGGGGCAGGCGGCAAGGTTCGTAGTCAGGATGGGTAGCAGAAGTTCAGGTACACAGGCTTTGGACACACTAAACGCTTTCACTGGCACAAGGCAACAAGATCCGGCCAGGGAGTGCAAGGGAGGAGACTAGATATATCCAGGGAACAGGTGGGAACCAATTAAGCTAATTGGGCCAGGCACCAATCATTGGTGCACTGGCCCTTTAAGTCTCAGAGAGCTGGCGCGCGCGCGCCCTAGAGAGCGGAGCCGCGCGCGCCAGCACATGACAGCAGGGGACCGGGACGGGTAAGTGACCTGGGATGCGATTCGCGAGCGGGCGCGTCCCGCTGTGCGAATCGCATCCCCAACGGCCAAGACAGTGCAGCGCTCCCGGTCAGCGGGACTGACCGGGGCGCTGCAGGGAGAAAGACGCCGTGAGCGCTCCGGGGAGGAGCGGGGACCCGGAGCGCTAGGCGTAACAGTACCCCCCCCCTTAGGTCTCCCCTTCTCTTTGTCCGGTAACTGCCTCCCCTGGGATGAGGACACCTGGAAAGAATGGAGGGTTTCCTCAACGGCAGGCAGTACAGCAGGAGTGGGAATGGGGAGGGAGGGCAGAGGGCGAGGCCTGGCACGGGGCAGTGTGACACCAGGACGGGGGCCATGGGGTGGCACAGAGGCTTGCCTGACGGGACTGGGAGGGGGGGAGAGGCACTTCCTGTGGCAGGCAGAGTCCCAGTTCCTGATCTCCCCGGTGGTCCAATCAATGGTGGGGGAATGAAGCCGGAGCCAAGGCAGACCGAGGAGAACCTCAGAGGTACAGTTGGGGAGAATGAAGAATTCAATCCTCTCAAGGTGGGGTCCAATAGACATGAGGAGGGGCTCTGTGCGGTAACGCACGGTGCAGTCCAATCTGGCTCCGTTGACCGCGGAAATGTAGAGCGGCTTGACGAGACGGGTCACCGGGATGCTGAATTTATTAACCAAGGACTCCAAAATAAAATTTCCTGAGGCACCGGAGTCCAAGCAGGCCACGGCTGAGAGGGAGGAGCTGGCTGAAGAAGAAATCCGCACGGGTACCGTGAGACGTGGAGGAGCAGACTTGGAACCAAGAGACGCCAAACCCACGTGAGCTGGGTGCGTGCGTGCGTTTCCCAGGCGTGGAGGACGGATAGGGCAATCCACCAAGAAATGCTCGGTACTGGCACAGTAAAGACAGAGATTTTCTTCCCTACGGCGATTCCTCTCTTCCTGGGTCAGGCGAGACTTATCCACTTGCATGGCCTCCTCGGCGGGAGGCCCAGGCGTAGATTGCAACGGATACTGTGGGAGAGGTGCCCAGAGATCTAAGTCTTTTTCCTGGCGGAGCTCTTGGTGTCGCTCAGAAAAACGCATGTCAATGCGGGTAGCTAGATGGATGAGTTCTTGCAGATTGGCAGGAATCTCTCGTGCGGCCAGCACATCCTTGATGCGACTGGATAGGCCTTTTTTAAAGGTCGCGCAGAGAGCCTCGTTATTCCAGGATAGTTCTGAAGCAAGAGTACGGAATTGTACGGCATACTCGCCAACGGAAGAATTACCCTGGTCCAGGTTCAACAGGGCAGTCTCGGCAGAAGAAGCTCGGGCTGGCTCCTCGAAGACACTCCGGAGTTCAGTGAAGAAGGCCTGGACTGTGGCTGTGGCAGGATCATTGCGGTCCCAGAGCGGTGTGGCCCAAGACAAGGCCTTTCCTGAGAGAAGGCTTACTACGAACGCCACCTTAGACCGTTCTGAAGGAAACAAGTCCGACATCATCTCCATATGCAGGGAACACTGAGACAAAAATCCACGGCAGAGTCTGGAGTCCCCATCAAATTTGTCCGGCAGGGACAAGCGGAGGCTAGGAGCGGCCACTCGCTGCGGAGGAGGTGCAGGAGCTGGCGGAGGAGATGGTTGCTGCTGTAGCAGAGGCAGAAGTTGCTGTAACATGGCGGTCAACTGCGACAGCTGCTGTCCTTGTTGGGCAATCTGCTGCGATTGCTGAGCGACCACCGTGGGAAGATCAGCGAGACTTGGCAGCGGCACCTCAGCGGGATCCATGGCCGGATCTACTGTCACGATTCCGGCTGGCAGGTAGTGGATCCTCTGTGTCAGCGAGGGATTGGCGGGGACCGTGCTAGTGGACCGGTTCTAAGAGGCTACTGGTTTTCACCAGAGCCCGCCGCAAAGCGGGATGGTCTTGCTGCGGCAGTAGCAACCAGGTCGTATCCACTAGCAACGGCTCACCTCGCTGACTGCTGAGAAGGCGTGGGACAGAAGGACTAGGCAGAGGCAAGGTCAGACGTAGCAGAAGGTCGGGGGCAGGCGGCAAGGTTCGTAGTCAGGATGGGTAGCAGAAGTTCAGGTACACAGGCTTTGGACACACTAAACGCTTTCACTGGCACAAGGCAACAAGATCCGGCCAGGGAGTGCAAGGGAGGAGACTAGATATATCCAGGGAACAGGTGGGAACCAATTAAGCTAATTGGGCCAGGCACCAATCATTGGTGCACTGGCCCTTTAAGTCTCAGAGAGCTGGCGCGCGCGCGCCCTAGAGAGCGGAGCCGCGCGCGCCAGCACATGACAGCAGGGGACCGGGACGGGTAAGTGACCTGGGATGCGATTCGCGAGCGGGCGCGTCCCGCTGTGCGAATCGCATCCCCAACGGCCAAGACAGTGCAGCGCTCCCGGTCAGCGGGACTGACCGGGGCGCTGCAGGGAGAAAGACGCCGTGAGCGCTCCGGGGAGGAGCGGGGACCCGGAGCGCTAGGCGTAACAGTTATGGTGATGAGCCACCAAGGCGGCGGAGATTCCGCCATGCAGAATCGCAAACCTCCTCTGCTCCTGACCCTGTGCCCCATGCTAGTATGAGTCCCCCTGACGCTCATACTAGTTAAGCCCCCCCCCCCCCCCCCAGCCAAGTTCACCGGAATCAAGACTGACGTCGTCGGGCTCACTGAAATAAACTATTTTAGTTATTATTCAGTGAAGACTTTGTCAAGCTGTTGGTTTAGCAGACGAATCTGTACGCCCCAACAGTTTGTCACTGCAAACCTGGGCTCACTTTTGGCTGGGCCTGGTGGCTGGTTCCCAGTCGATGCAGCCGAAATTAGGACATTTTGGAGCCTCGTGCTACATATGGGCCTAGTCAAAAAGCCCAGTGTTGGGTGATATTGGAGTGGGGACGTCCTTTTTCAGACCCCGCTCTACAATATGGTCATGGCACATCCCCAGTTCAAGACCATTCGGAAATGTTGCGTTATGCTGATAATGCGACATGTCCCCCCCCGAACTGATCCCACATGTGACCACTTGTATAAAATCAGGCCGGTAATCAATCCCTTTTGGGGCCAAATTTTGGGAGGCCTATGTCCCTGGAAGGGAGGTCGCTATTGAGGAGTCTCTCATCAGCTTTAAGGGGAGACTCGTCTTCCGGCAATACATCCCATCCAAGCGGGCGAGGTATGGCGTGAACATGTATAAACTTTGCAAGAGTACCTCAGGGTACACATGTAAGTTTAGGGTGTATGAGGGATGAGATTCCTGTATTGAACCCCCAGAATACCCCCCACTCTTGGTGTTAGCAGGAAATTTGTTTGGGGCCTTTTGCACCCATTGCTAGATAAAGGTTACCACCTTTTATGTGGATAACTTTTATACTAGTATCCCTCTCGTCACATCCCTCACTGCCAGATCCATGATCACTTGGTGGACAGTCTGTAGGAATCAAAGAGGCCTTCCTTCCTATCCCCTCCAAATTCCTATCCCCCGGGGTGAGTCCCGTGCCCTTACCCATGAGCACCCCTGTCCCTTTGCGAGGTACCGTGGGGCCGGTCCTCAAGCCCGATTGTATTCTGGACCACAATCAGTATATGGGGGAGTAGAGCTTTCTGATCAAGTCCTCAAGCCATATAATGCCATGCGGAAAACCCAGATATGGTACAAAAAAGTTGCGGTCTACATGGTACAGGTTGCATTTATAACTCTTTTGTACTGTCCGAGTACACTGGCAACACAGGGACATACCTGCAGGTTCAAGTGGCCCTCATCTGTGGTGACTGCCAAAGAGCGGGTCAGAGCACCACTGGAACTGTGGGCCCCCAGATCGTCCCCTGCCAACACTCTCCAGATGAGGTCCCCCACACTGGAAAGAAAGGACGATCCCAGAAAAAATGCAGTGTGTGTCGCAAGAAGGGGATTTCGGAAGGACACCACCACTCAATGTGACACTTGCCCCGATCATCCGGGCCTCTGCATTAAGGATTGCTTCAGGGACTATCACAGGGACATTTTTTGTCCTTTCACCTAATTTTAATTCCCCAGAATTCGACTCAAATCTACCAGTCCAGAGCACTTTGTCTTCCAAATTTAAACCCAACCCAATGTATGTAACTGTTAGGTCCTTAAGAAACATCGGCCTCAGGAGCTCTGTCGTATTTCCAGGCGACAATTTGGAGTCACAGCAGGTTGGTTGAAAACTACCCTTCATCCATTCCTGGAAAATAAATTTAGGAAACACCCATGAGTTCAAAATGTCCTCTTTAGCCCTATACCCATTCCTCGAGTGGTGTATTTCCTGCAATGGTGTCACGTGTGGGTGTTTCACTTTTGTATTCTCCTCTGAATGTATGTAACTGTCAGCTACTGATATGCCATAGGCCACAAATGCAAACAGACCTGTATGACTTCTGAACCTTGTTGTGTGCCCGCCCAACACGTTACCCCATATGTGGATGTATTTCCATAGTCAGGAGAAAAAGCCCTCCACAATTTGTAACCCTATTTCTCCCCTTACCCCTTATAAAAATTGGGTAACCTCAGCATTTTAGTGTTAAAAAAATATATTTTTCAATATATGGCCCACTTATCAAAATACCTGTGAGGTGTAAGTACTCACTGTACCCCTGGTTACCTTTCCTGAGGGGTGTAGTTTCAAAATTGTGGTCACTTGCCAGGGGTGTTTTTTTTAGATTTTATGTCCGAACCTCAACCATTGCAGTGTAAAGCATCCCTTTAGGCCTGTGTTTGGGCTGTCTCACTCCTAAGCCCTGTTTTGCACCCACGTAGTGCTTTACCACCTCATATGGGGTATTTCCTTATTCTAGAGAAATTGGGCTACAAATTTTGTGGAGCTTTTTTTCTCTTACTACTTGTGAAACTAAAAAACGTTGGTTAATACCAGCAAATCAGTGTTAAGGATCAATTCTTTCACTTTTACGGCCCACTGTTCAAAAAACGTGAGGTGTCCGTACTCACTATAACCCTTGTTACCTTCCTTGAGGGGTGTAGTTTTAAAATGGTGTTGTGTGGGGTTACTACTGTTCTTGCACAATGGGGGCTTTGTAAATGCACATGGCACCCGACTTCAATTCCAACAAACTTCTCACTCCAAAAGCCCAATGGCACAACTCCTATTCTGAGCATTGCAGTGCGCCTGCAGAGCACTTAACATCCACATATGGGGTATTTTCTTTCTCAGGTGAAATTGCACTACACATTTTGGTGGCCTTTTGCCCTATTACCCCATGTGAAAATGAAACATTTGGGGTAACGCTATCAATATAGTACAAAAAAATCAACGACCCACTGTTCAAAAAACCTGTGAGGTGTAAGTACTCACTGTAACCCTTGTTACGTTCCTGGAGGGGTGTAGTTTCCAAAATGGTGTCGCATGGGGGGGGGGGGGGGGGGGTTCTGCTGTTTTGGCACCATGGGAGGTTTGTAACACATTCACATGGCCCCCAACTTCAATTTCAGCAAAATTCTTACTCCAAAAGTCCAATGGCGCTCCTTCTGTTCTGAGACCTGTAGTGCGCCAGCAGAGAACTTAACGTCCACATATGGGGCATTTTCTTAATCGGTAGAAATTGGGCTTCAAATTTAGGGGTTCATTTCTCCTATTACCCCTTGGGAAAAAGAGAAATTTGGGGTAACACCATCATTTTTAGTGTCAAAAATCAAATTTTTCATTTTCACGTCCAACTTCAATGCAAAGTTGTTAAACACTTGTGAGGTGTTGAGGCTCACTTTACCCCCTTGTTACATTCCTTGAGGGGTGTAGTTTCCAAAATAGTGTAGCATTTAAAAAAAAAAAAATTTCCACTGAGGTTTTTTTTTTTTTTCACCAGCAAAAACGCCTGAAAAACAGTCCCAGCTTTTCCGGAATTTTGGTAATTTTTCTTGGGGGAGATTTATCAAAAACTGTACAGAGAAAGAGTAGTGCAGTTTCCCATGGCAACCAATCAGATTGCTTCTTTAAAAAAAATGAAAGGAGCGATCTGATTGGTTGCTATGGCCAACTGCACCACTCTTCCTCTACAATTGGTTTAGCAAAATCTCCCCCTCTGATCATCAAATGTTGTCAGCATGTGAGATATTTGACACAGAGTGGAAATCATGCCAGACCATCATTTTCTGTCCATATGAAAAAACAGACATGAGTTGACCCAAAAAATATTGTACGCCCTAGCAAACTACAATCAGGTCAGCAGTCCACTAATAGTTAATGAATATGTGCATGTTTCGGCACAGATTCAAGGTCAGCTGATTATAGATTAGGAAATCGCATCTGTTGTGCAGACACTAAAATTGTGTTCTTAAGACGACCAACAGATTCGCGTATGTTTATGGTTTGGTGGGAAAATAGTCAAAATAGTAAAAGTACATGTTGAGAATGTCAAAAAAGGATGCTGACTACATTGTGAAATAACAATGTAGTTAATTTGGAATATGTTTTTTATTTTTAATTTTTTTTGTTTGTAAAAAATAAAAAATCTTTTTGAAAAAAAAAAGTTTAAGTGTAAACGGAAATAACGGAAAGCACTGGCCAATTACATCACATTCTAGAGACACTTGCACCAAAAAATGAATTAACACACAATTTCAACACCCATGCTTGCTTGGCTTTAAACAGTGGAGCATCAGAAACTTCCTACGTGTCCTTGCTACCACTCGTAGATTTGTAGACAATTTTGACAAAAATAACGCAATTGCGCCAAAAAAGTCTAAATTTTTTGAGCGCAAATGATAAATAACAGTCCACTGGATTAAGTTGTCTACGGTACACCAAAATGGTCCGGTCACCGCTCCTACAGGCCTGGGACGGCTGCTATGGTCCATAGCAGTAGATGGTGACCCCGGCCCGGAGGAGCGGTAATCCGAACACACTGGGGGCAGTACAGACATACAGCCTCCAGCCATACATTGTATATGGCTGGAGGCTGTATGTGAGAGGGGGGGGGGGACTGCCTACTAATGTAGGGGAGCTGCCTACTAATGTGGGGTAACTCCCGACCTTGCTCTGGCTGAGTCTCTCTGAAGCTTTGGTTTGTATTCTAAAGTGTTGTATTCTTAAGTGTGAACATCTGAGAAGTTTTATACGCAGAAGTTTAAAGCGTACCTCTCATCAAAAAAACTTTTTATATTTTATAGATTAATGTATGCAGAATAACTTTACATTTGCATGTTATTAAAAAATATGCTTCTTTCTATATAATTTTCCACTCTGAAGAAATGACCACTAGGGGTCTCCCTACCAGTCCTGGCAGCAAGCATTTCAGACTCGTGCTGGAGTCCTAAACACTACAAGCTGCCAGTCTGCTTTGTTCACAAAGGAGAACACTCAGAGCTGCCAGGCTGGCAGCTCTGAGTGTTTAGGACTCCAGCATGAGTCAGAAATGCTTGCTGACAGGACTGATCGGGAAAAATACAATAGAAAGAAGCATATTGTTCATTAACATGCTATTGGAAAGTTATTCAACATTCATTAATCTAAATTATATCAAAAGTTTATTAGATGAGAGGTACCCTTTAAAAAGCAGGAGTTGTAAGCAGGACCCACTGTAAGTATTACACTTCCTTGATACAAGTAGTTTTTCTTAATAGTTAATAACAGCTGTTTGTCACCAAGGATATGGACAGCAGGATTGGAGGTTTTCTTCAGTGCACATTGTGCCACATGTATACATCTCTGGAGCAGCAGCTTCAGGGTGAATACCGCTGTTACAAATGTGAGCATGTTGTCCACCTGAAAGCTTGTATTAGAGATCTAGAGGAGCAAAATGCAACATTGAGGGCGATTAACAATCTTGAAAGGAGCATACTGCTTACAGAGCAAGCAGTTAGTGGGTTGTAAATGGTGGTTGGAGAAACTAGCCAGGAGGCCCAAGTAGGGAGCTGGGTTAATGTAGTTAAAGGGACTGGAAAGGGGGCAAGGAAAAGGAAGGCCACTTCTGCTTCTGATCTCCCAAGTAAAATTGCCAAGTTGGGCGATGATGCGAGGGCATCAGTATCAGAAATGGCAACCCTAGTGGATACTGGTCTCCCTAACAGCCGGGGGAACAGCTCAACTAGTAGTGTGGGGGATGGTAACGCAGGTAGGCCAAGACAGTTGGTTGTGGTAGGGGATTCTATAATCAAGAAGACGGATAGAATAATTTGTCGCCAAGACCACCTCAACCGAATGGTTTGCTGTCTCCCTGGTGCCAGGGTTCGGCATGTGGTGGAAAGGGTGGACAAATTACTAGGGGGGGGGGGGGGATGAGGATGACCTAGCTGTCGTGGTCCATGTGGGAACCAACGACAGAATACATGGTAAGTGGATGTCCTTGAAGAATAATTACAAGGAACTAGGTGCCAAGCTGAAGGGAAGGACCTCTAAGGTTGTGTTCTCTGGAATACTTCCTGTGCCATGCGCATCACAGGAAAGACAGCGGGAGCTTAGGGAGTTAAATGCGTGGCTTAAGTCGTGGTGTAAGGGGGGAAGGGTTTGGGTTTTTAGAGCACTGGGCTGACTTCATTGGGGTACAAACTCTATTCTACGGATAATTTGCACCTGAATGGAAGGGGGTCCGCTGTGCTGGGGGAGAGAATCCTGGAAGGGGTGGCAGAGTATTTAAACTAGGTGAGTGGGGGGAGGATAATAAAGCAAAGAAAGCAGACAGTGGGATGGATAGGTTAGAGAGGGGTCAGGACACAATGGTGGGTAGAGAGGAGTCCTGTGGGGGGAGGTTAAGAGCAGTGGATAAGGAGATCCATGGGTTACAAACCAGCTGTAAAAATAAATGTAGCCCGAAAAATTGTAACCCCAATAATTCAAAAAATTCCATTAGCCCCAATAACTACAATAAGCCCTATTAACTCAAAAAATCCCATTAGCCCCAATAACTTTAAATAGTACAATTAGCCCTTATAACTCAAATAATAACATTTAACCCCAATAACTCAGAAAATCCCATTAGTGAGACTATGTGTAAAACTTAATGGAAATGTAAAGAGTATGTTCACAAATGCCAGAAGCCTAGCAAATAAAATGGGGTAGCTTGAGGCCTTGATACTGGAGGAACATATTGATATAGTTGGGGTCACTGAGACATGGCTGGACTCCTCGCATATGGGCTGTTAATCTGCAGGGGTTTACATTGTTTTGCAAGGACTGAACGAACAGAAAAGGTGGTGGAGTCTGTCAGTATGTTAGAAGTGGTATGAAAGTCAGTGTGAACGATGCCATAGTGTGTGATGATTTTGAGGATGTGGAATCATTGTGGGTAGAATTACAAAAGGAGGGAAATACTGAAAAAATAGTATTAGGTGTAATCTACAGACCCCCTAACATCACTGAGGTGATAGAAGGTCAGCTGCATAAACAAATAGACAGGGCTGCCTGGGCAGGTACAGTGGTAATAATGGGAGATTTTAACTATCCAGATATAGATTGGGGTCGGGGGCTGGCTAAAACTACAAGGGGGAGTAAAAATCCTAAATTTATTGCAGGATAATTTTATGGGCCAGTTTGTGGAGGACCCAACAAGAAGTGATGCCTTGTTGGATCTGATCATATCCAACAACGCAGAGCTGGTTGGTAATGTAACTGTGTGGGGAAAACCTTGGTAACAGCGACCACAATATAGTTACTTTTGATTTAAAATGTAGAAAACAAGGACAGACGGGGAAGGCAAAAACATATAACTTTAAAAAGGCAAATTTCCCTGGGCTGAGTTCTGCACTACAGGACATAGCCTGGGAGGAGGTGTTCTCAAATACAGAAGGTAAATGGGAAATTTTTAAGTCAACTCTAAATAACTATACAGCTAAATATATACCAAAGGGGAACAAATATAAACGATTAAAACTAAATCCTACATGGCTGACAAATGATGTTAAAAGAGCAATAAACAACAAAAAAATGGCTTTTAAAAAATACAAATTTGATGGGTCAGATATAATTTTATTTCTTTTATTTTATTCATATAGCGCCTACAGATTCCGCAGCACTTACAATTATGGGGTACAAACAAAGACAAGTATCAGATATAAAATTACACAATAACTATTCAAACGAGGTGTGGGGATATGGTTGGGGATATGGTTGGGGATATGTTGGGGCCAATTAGAGACTGTTATAGGCCTGTCTGAAGAGATGTGTTTTTAGGCCACGTTTGAAACTATGGATGTTTGTTGTTGAGTCTGAGGGATTGAGGGATAGCATTCCAGAGAACCGGTGCAGCACGAGTGAAGTCTTGGAGTCTTGGGAGTGAGAAGTTTGGATTATAGAAAATGCTAGTGTGAGGTCATTAGCAGATCGGAGAGAATATGTAGGATGGTAGACAGAGATGAGAGAGGAGATGTAGGGAGGTGCAGCATTGTGGAGAGCTTCGTGTGCGAGACTGAGGATTTTGTACTGTATTCTGGACTGAATTGGTAACCAGTGTAGTGACTGGCACAGGGAGGAGGCGTCGGTGTAGCGGCTGGAGAGGAAGATGAGTCTGGCTGCGGCATTAAGGATGGACTGGAGAGGAGAGAGTTTGGAGAAAGGAAGGCCTATTAGTAAAGAGTTACAGTAGTGGAGGCGGGAGTGAATCAAAGCAATGAGAGTTTTAGCAGTTTCAGTAGTGAGAAACGGGCGGATTCTTGAAATATTTTTGAGATGCAGGTGACAAGAACGTGAAAGGGACTGAATATGGGTAGTGAAAGACAGATCACAGTCAAGTATAACTCCAAGACAGCGAGCCTGCTGCCCGGGAGTTATGGTAGTACCACATACCAAGATGGAAATGTCAGGGTTAGGTACAGTATCAGTTGATGGAGAAAAGACAAGAAGTTCTGTTTTAGAAAGATTTAATTTCAGATATAAAGAGGACATGATGTCTGAGACGGCAGAGAGACAGTCACTGGTATTCTGTGGGAGTGCAGGGGTGATGTTGGCGGAGGAGGTATAGAATTGGGTGTCATCAGCATAGAGGTGATACTGGAAACCAAATCTGATTGTTTTTCCAATGGGGGATGTGGATAGGGGATATGATGTCAGATCGCCGCGGTGCCGCTGCTGGGGAGCCCCGGGATCCCCGCTGCGGCACTGCGCTATCATTACAGCACAGAGCGAGTTCGCTCTGTGCGTAATGATGGGCGATACAGGGTACGGAGCCGCGTGACGTCATGGCTCCTCCCCTCGTGACATCACGGCCCGTCCCCTTAATGCAAGTCTATGGCAGGGGGTGTGACGACCGCCGCGCCCCCTCCCATAGACTTGTATTGAAAGGGGCGGGCCGTGACGTCACGAGGGGCGGAGCCATGATGTAACGAAGCTCCGGCCCCTGTATTGCGCGTCATTACGTGCAGAGCGAACTCTCTCTGTGCTGTAATAGCGCAGTGCCGCAGCGGGGATCCCCAGCAGCGGCACCGCGGCGATCTGACATCTTATCCCCTATCCTTTGGATAGGGGATAAGATGTCTAGGGGCGGAGTACCCCTTTAAGCATGAATTTATAGTGCAGATAGTCTGAAGAAGTCTTAGTTTTCCTCCACAGACGTTCAGCACACCTAGAGCATCGCCTGAGAAAGCGAGTTGTTAGCGTGTGCCAGGGTTGCTGCCGCCTGTGTCGGTAGGTTCGCGTTTTAGAGGGTGCCATTTGATCCAGGGTAGACTTTAGGTAGTCATGGTAATGTTTGGCTGCTAGATTAGGGCAGGAGAGAGAAGAGATTGGTGATAGTGAAGATTGTAGAATGTCTATAAATTGAGTAGTGTTTATGGCACGCAGGTTTCTGTAAGTGTACAAGGTTGGAGTGTCCGGAAGAGAATAGGAGTTTCTGATAGAGAAAGAGAGAAGGTTGTCGTCAGAGAGCTCAAAAGGAGAATTAGTGAATTTAGAGACAGAGCAAAGTCTAGAGAAGATCAAGTCCAGTGTATTCCCATCCTTGTGTGTGGGAGAGTCAGTAAGCTGTGAAAGGGCAAAGGAGGAGGTTAGAGACAGAAGCCGAGAGGCAGAAGAGGAGATTGGGGTATCAATGGGGATATTAAAATCACCCATGATGAGTGTAGGTGTTTCTGAGGAAAGAAAGTGAGGGAGCCAGGTGGCAAAATGATCCAGGAACATTTGGGGAGAACCAGGAGGACGATAGATGACTGCCACTCTGAGAGACAATGGGCGGAAGAGCCTGAGGGTGTGGACCTCAAAAGAGGGAAATGTGAGTGAGGATAATGGGGGGATGGGGGGGGACTGGAAAAGTGCATTGTGGGGCTAGAAGCACCCCAACTCCTCCACCATGCCTGGTTTCAGATCTAGGGGTATGGGAAAAATTAAGGTCACCATAAGATAAAGCAGCGAGAGAAGCAGTGTCAGAAGGTTTTATCCATGTTTCTGTGAGAGTCAGCAGATTAAGTGAATTTGTGAGAAATAAGTCATGAATCTGGGTGAGCTTATTGCACACAGATCGAGAGTTTAGAAGAGCGCAGTTAAAGTTTGTAGTGGTTCCGCAAGAGGCAGGTAGTGTAGAGCAAATATTAGTGAAAGGTGGGCCAGGGTTAGGAGCAATGTCCGCAGCAGCTAAAAGCAGAAAAAAGAAAAGGGAGAGCAGATGGCTGGGTGAAGTGATGAAGCGACTTCTGTGCTGTACCATGGAATGAGGTGACTTTGGGTGGTTTATGATGGTGAGCAGTGCATGCGAGCAATACATAGGTGAGGGAAGGAGGCATGGACAGACGTATATAGAGTCCACTGGAGAAATCAGTGGGGGATAGAAGAGAAAATGTATCGCAATGATGTAAGTAATAAGTGAGTGCATGTTTGTTTTTTGGGTTTTTTTCTGAAAAAGAGTGACTTACTTTTGTAGTTATGTTGAGTTAGTTCCCTTTTGTTCCATTCTGGTTGAATTCTGGTATAATTCTTGATATCACACTTAACCCCTTAATGACCGGGGTTTTTTCCGTTTTTGCATTTTCGTTTTTTGCTCCTTGCCTTTAAAAAATAACTCTTTCAAATTTGCACCTAAAAATCCATATGATGGCTTATTTTTTGCGCCACCAATTCTACTTTGTAATGACGTCAGTCATTTTGCCCAAAAATCTATGGTGAAGCGGGGAAAAAAAATCATTGTGCGACAAAATTGAATAAAAAAACGCTGTTTTGTAACTTTTGGGGGCTTCCGTTTCTACGTAGTACATTTTTTGGTAAAAAAAGTTTGACGTTTTTAACGGTACCATTTTTGCATTGATAGGACTTATTGATCACTTTTTATTCATTTTTAACCCCTTTAGGACCAAGCCCATTTTGGCCTTAAGGACCAGAGCGTTTTTTGCACATCTGACCACTGTCACTTTAAACATTAATAACTCTGGAATGCTTTTAGTTATCAATCTGATTCCGAGATTGTTTTTTCGTGACATATTCTACTTTAACATGGTGGTAAATTTTTGTGGTAACTTGCATCCTTTCCTTGTGAAAAATCCTAAAATTTGATGAAAAATTAGAAAATTTTGCATTTTTCTAACTTTGAAGCTCTCTGCTTGTAAGGAAAATGTATATTACAAATAAAAAAAATGTTTATTCACATATACAATATGTCTACTTTATGTCTGCATCATAAAAGTGACGAGTTTTTACTTTTGGAAGACACCAGAGGGCTTCAAAGTTCAGCAGCAATTTTCCAATTTTTCACAAAATTTTCAAACTCACTATTTTTCAGGGACCAGTTCAGGTTTGAAGTGGATTTGAAGGGTCTTCATATTAGAAATACCCCACAAAAGACCCCATTATAAAAACTGCACCCCCCAAAGTATTCAAAATGACATTCAGTCATCATTTTAACCCTTTAGGTGTTTCACAGGAATAGAAGCAAAGTGAAGGAGAAAATTCACAATCTTCATTTTTTACACTCGCATGTTCTTGTAGACCCAATTTTTGAATTTTTACAAGGGGTAAAAGGAGAAAATGTATACTTATATTTGTAGCCCAATTTCTCTTGAGTAAGCACATACCTCATATGTCTATGTAAATTGTTCGGCGGGCGCAGTAGAGGGCTCAGAAGGGAAAGAGCGACAAGGGGATTTTGGAGAATACGTTTTTCTGAAATGGTTTTTGGGGGGCATGTTGCATTTAGGAAGCCCCTATGGTGCCAGAACAGCAAAAAAACCTCACATGGCATACCATTTTGGAAACTAGACCCCTTGAGGAACATAACAAGGAATAAAGTGAGCCTTAATGCCCCACAGGTGTTTCACGACTTTTGCATATGCAAAAAAAAAATTTTTTTTCACTAAAATGTGTGTTTCCCCCCAAATTTCACATTTTTGCAAGGGTTAATAGCAGGAAATACCCCCCAATATTTGTAACCCCTTCTCTTCTGAGTATGATGGTACCCCATAAGTTGACCTGAAGTGCACTATGGGCGAACTACAATGCTCAGAAGAGAAGGAGTCATATTTGGCTTTTTGAGAGCAAATTTTGCTCGGGGGGCATGTCGCATTTAGGAAGCCCCTATGGTGCCAGAACAGCAAAAAAAAAACACATGGCATACCATTTTGGAAACTAGACCCCTTGAGGAACGTAACAAGGAATAAAGTGAGCCTTATTACCCCACAGGTGTTTCACGACTTTTGCATATGTAAAAAAAAAAAAAAAAATTTCCACTAAAATGTGTGTTTCCCCCCAAATTTCACATTTTTGCAAGGGTTAATAGCAGGAAATACCCCCAAATATTTGTAACCCCTTCTCTTCTGAGTATGGAGGTACCCCATAAGTTGACCTGAAGTGCACTATGGGCGAACTACAATGCTCAGTAGAGAAGGAGTCATATTTGGCTTTTTGAGAGCAAATTTTGCTCGGGGGGCATATCGCATTTAGGAAGCCCCTAAGGTGCCAGAACAGCAAAAAATCCCCACATGGCATACCATTTTGGAAACGAGACCCCTTGAGGAACGTAACAAGGGATACAGTGAGCATTTGTCCCCCACTGGTGTCTGACAGATCTTTGGAACAGTGGGCTGTACAAGTTTTCATTTTCACGGACCACTGTTCCAAAGATCCGTCAGACACCTGTGGGGGGTAAATTCTCACTGCACCCCTCATTACATTCCGTGAGGGGTGTCGTTTCCGAAATGGGGTCACATGTGGGGTTTTGTTTTTTTTGCGTTTGTCAAAACCGCTGTAACAATCAGCCACCCCTGTGCAAATCACCTCAAATGTACATGGTGCACTCTCCCTTCTGGGTCTTGTTGTGCGCCCCCAGAGCACTTTGCGCTCACATATGGGGTATCTCTGTAGTCGGGAGAAATTGCGTTACAAATTTTGGGGGGCTTTTTTCCCTTTTACCTCTTGTGAAAATGTAAAGTATAGGGCAACATCAGCATGTTAGTGTAAAAAATTTTATTTTTTTACACTAACATTCTGGTGTAGACCCCAACATTTCCTTTTCATGAAGGGTTAAAGAAGAAAAAGCCCCCCAAACCTTGTAACGCAATTTCTTCCGAGTACGGCGATACCCCATATGTGGCCCTAAGCTGTTGCCTTGAAATACGACAGGGCTCCAAAGTGAGAGCGCCGTGCGCATTTGAGGCCTAAATTAGGGATTTGCATAGGGGTGTTCATAGGGGTATTCTACGCCAGTGATTCCCAAACAGGGTGCCTCCAGCTGTTGCAAAACTCCCAGCATGCGTGGACAGTCAACGGCTGTCCGGCAATACTGGGAGTTGTTGTTTTTCAACAGCTGGAGGCTCTGCTTTGGAAACAGTGGTGTACTGGACGTTCTTATTGGGGGAGGGGGGCTGTGTAGGGGTATGTGTATATGTAGTGTTTTTAACTTTTTATTTTATTTTGTGTTAGCGTAGTGTAGTGTTTTTAGGGTACAGTCACACGGGCGGGGGGTTACAGCGAGTTTCCCAGCGCAAAATTTGCGGCATCTCAAGATGCGAGAAACCCACTGTAAAAGCCTCGCCCATGTGAATGTACCCTGTAGGTGGTGCACCAGCTGTTGCAAAACCACAACTCCCAGTATGCATGGTCTGTTAGTGCATGCTTGGAGTTATAGTTTTGCAACAGCTGGAGGCACACAGGTTAGGAAACACTGAGTTAGAAACAGACAATGTTTCCCAACCAGTGTGTCTCCAGTTGTTGCAAAACTACAACTCCCAGCATGCCCAGACAGCTGAAGGGCATGCTGGGAGTTGTAGTTCGGCAACATCTGAAGGGCCAGATGTTGCTGAACTAAAACTCCCAGCATGCCTGGACAGTCAGTGAATACTGGGAGTTGTAGTTTTGCAACAGCTGGAAGAGCACAGATTGGAGACCATTATACAATGGTCTCCAAACTGGGGCCCTCCAGATGATGCAAAACTACAACTCCCAGCATGCATGGTCTGTTAGTGCATGCTGGGAGTTATAGTTTTGCAACAGCTGGAGGCACACAAGTTAGGAAACACTGAGTTAGAAACAATGTTTCCCAACCAGTGTGTCTCCAGTTGTTGCAAAACTACAACTCCCAGCATGCCCAGACAGCTGAAGGGCATGCTGGGAGTTGTAGTTAGGCAACATCTGAAGGGCCAGATGTTGCTGAACTAAAACTCCCAGCATGCCTGGACAGTCAGTGCATGCTGGGAGTTGTAGTTTTGCAACAGCTGGAAGAGCACAGATTGGAGACCATTATACAATGGTCTCCAAACGGGGGCCCTCCAGATGTTGCAAATCTACAACTCCCAGCATGCCCAGACAGCCAAAGGCTGTCTAGGCATGCTGGGAGTTGTAGTTTTCAGACTCCTAGAAGCAGCAGTGAAGATCTTCACTGCTGCCTCTGAGGACTACGTACTTACCCGTCGCTGCTCGTCCACGTGGCCGGTCCCGCGCTGCTCCTCGGTTCCGCCGCTGGATCTGGTAAGTCCGCCGGTCCCCTCGTGTTCCCCCCCCCCTATGCTGCAGGTCCCCGCGGGGGATCTGAACTTTCACCCCAGATCACTGTGATTGGTCCACAGGGACCAATCACAGTGATCGCTGACCAGGACCATCAATGGATGGTCCTGGGGGTGAAGCAGAAGTTGTCCCCTGCTGGAAACAGCGGGACTTCTGCCAGTTAACCCGTGCGATGCTGCGCATCGCCGGGTTAACTGAATGTCATTTATAAACGCCGGGATGCGCGAACGCACTGCACAACCCGGCGTTTATATGTGACATTCTGCGGGAAGGGGTTAAATGATATAAAAAGTGACCAAAAATGCACTATTTTGGACTTTGGAATTTTTTTGCGCGCACGCCATTGACCGAGCGGTTTAATTAATGATATATTTTTATAATTCGGACATTTCCGCACGCGGTGATACCATATATGTTTATTTTTATTTACGCTGTGTTTTTTTTTATTGGAAAAGGGGGGTGATTCAAACTTTTAATAGGGGAGGAGTTAAATGATCTTTATTCACTTTTTTTTTTTCACTTTTCTTTTTTGCAGGTCCATAGGTACCTATAACACTGCACACACTGATCTTCTGTGTTGATCACTGGTTTCTCATAAGAAACCAGTGATCAACGATTCTGCCGCATGACTGCTCATGCCTGGATCTCAGGCACTGAGCAGTCATTCGGCGATCGGACAGCGAGGAGGCAGGAAGGGGCCCTCCCGCTGTCCTGTCAGCTGTTCGGGATGCCGCGATTAGCCGCGGCTATCCCGAACAGCCCGACTGAGCTAGTCGGGAACTTTCACTTTCACTTTTAGCCGCGCGGCTAAAGGGTTAATAGCGCGCGGTGCCGCGATCGGCGCTGCGAGCTATTAGAGGCGGGTCCCGGCTTCACTATGACGCCGGGCCCGCCGTGATATGACGCGGGGTTACTGTGTAACCCCGCGTTATATCAGAAGAGCAGGACCAAGGACGTACCGGTACGTCCTTGGTCCTTAAGGGGTTAAGAAGCACTTTAGATGGCAGCTTTAGATGGCATATCTTAATGTCTCCAGACCTATAACATTTAAACAGTACAAAGAACTTAATAAAATCTGTAAAAATGTAATAAAAACGGCAAAAATTCAAAATGAGAGACAAGTGGCCAAAGAAAGCAAAACTAATCCTAAATATTTTTTTTTAGATATAAATCATAAAATGTTGCAGTATCTTGTAATACCTTTTTTATTGGACTAACATATTTTAGTAGAGACAAGCTTTCGGGATTCCTCCCTTTATCAAGTCCAAAGCAAATCTAAGCTTAAAAGCAGAAGACACAGGTTACATCTCACAAATATGCAGGGGTTAAGACAATAGATGTGGAGAATTCACACTAAGATGGGGACATAAATTGTCCTGTTATGGGAACACAGACTAAATAGATAAGGATGAGAAAAAGGGGGAGGGAGGGGGGAGCAGGGGAGAGACTTGTAATAAGGCAGTACAAAGTGAGATGCAAAAGAGAATCCAGTATATTACAGGTTATAAGAAATTTTGATAATGAGATAAGAAGCTCAAATCCACATTGAGTCCCCTGTTTTTTGACTCATTTTAGCTATGAGGAGCGATTAAAGGAGTTACAATTGTTTAGTCTTGAGAAGAGACGTTTAAGGGGGGGATATGATAAACGTATATAAGTATATAAATGGCCCATACAAAAAATATGGAGAAAAACTGTTCCAGGTTAAGCCCTTCACGACTAGCGACGTACATGTACGGCGCCGCGAAGTGTCACTTGGCGCGCGGCGACTTACATGTACGTCGCTGGTTTCTGGGAGCGCCGTGTCACCGGTAGCGGTGATCGGGCTGGGATGACTGCTGTTATCTAACAGCAGGCATCCCGACACATCGCCGAGGGGGGTCCCGAGACCCCCCATGACCGCGATGGGCGCAAATCGCAGGTCAATTCAGACCTGCGATCTGCGCGATTCCGGGTCATACGGGTCACCGGTGACCCTGTGACCAGGAAAATAAGAGGGATCGGGGGTGTCCGAGACACCCTCGATCCCCCTGAAGGGATAGGAGTTTGGTGGCAGGGGTGCCACCCCTCCTATCCCTGCTATTGGTCAGCCGAGCGACCGACCGATAGCAGACCGGGGGAGGGGGGGGGGGGGGCAAAGTTCGGTTCCCCCCGCTTTGCCCACCTATCGTTGTCCGAGCACAACGGGGGAACTGTCCAGGGAAGTTCGGCCCTGAAGTTCCCTTACCTGGATCCCGGATCCCCCATGTGCGGCGGCAGTGGCAGCAATACTTCCGGGTCCTGCTAGGTGAGTTGTTGCCTAGCAACATCCGGAGGGCCACAGTTTACAGTGGTCTCTAAACCGTGGCCCTCCAGATGTTGCAAAACTACAACTCTCAGCATGCCCAGACAGCAGTTTTCTGTCTGGGCATGCTGCGAGTTGTAGTTTTGCAACATCTGAAGGGCCACAGTTTTGAGACCACTGGACAGTGATTTACAACCTGAACCCCTCTAAATCTTGCAAAACTACAACTCCCAGCATTCAGGAACAGCATAAGGCTGTCTTGGCATTCTGGGAGTTGTACTTGCGTGCCTCCAGCCATTGCAGAACTACATCTCCCAGCATGCCCTTCCGCAATCAGTACATGCTGGGAGTTGTAGTTTTACAACAGCTGGAGGCACACTCGTTGGAAAATACTGAGTTAGATCATAGAACCTAACTCAAGGTTTTCCAACCAGTGTGCCTCCAGCTGTTTCAAAACTACAACTCCCAGCATGCATGGTCTGTCAGTGCATGCTGGGAGTTGTAGTTTTGACCCCCCTCCCTTGTGAATGTACAGGCTACATTCACACTGGCGGCAGATTACAGCTTCAAATTTGAGCTGCGGCAAATTTACCGCCGCAGCTCAAACTCCTAGCGGGAGACTCGGTGTAATCTGCCTCCAGTGTGAATGTAACCTAAAAACACTACACTATACTAACATAAAATAAAGAGTAAAACACTACATATACACACGTACACTGCCCCCCCCACCCCCCTCCCCAATAAAAATGAAAAACTTATTGTACGGCAGTGTTTCTAAGATGGAGCCTCCAGCTGTTGCAAAACAAAAACTCCCAGCATTTCTGGACAGCAATTGACTATCCAAGCATGCTGGGAGTTTAGCAATAGCTGGAGGCACCCTGTTTGGGAATCACTGGCATAGAATACCCCTATGTCCACCCCTATGCAAGTCCCTAATTCAGGCCTCAAATGCGCATGGCGCTCTCACTTTGGAGCCCTGTCGTATTTCAAGGCAACAGAATAGGGTCACATATGGGGTATCGCCGTACTCGGGAGAAATTGCCTAACAAATTTTGGGGGGCTTTTTCTCCTTTTACCCCTTATGAAAAGGAACAGTTGGGGTCTACACCAGCATGTTAGTGTAAAAAAAGAAAATTTTTTTACACTAACATGCTGGTGTTGCCCTATACTTTTCATTTTCACAAGAGGTAAAAGGAAAAAACGCCCCCCAAAATTTGTAACGCAATTTCTCCCAAGTACGGAGATACCCCATATGTGGGCGCAAAGTGCTCTGGGGGCGCACAACAAAGCCCAGAAGGGAGAGTGCGCCATGTACATTTGAGGTGATTTGCACAGGGGTGGCTGATTGTTACAGCGGTTCTGACAAACGCAAAAAAAAAACACACCCACATGTGACCCCATTTTGGAAACTACACCCCTCACGTAATGTAATAAGGGGTGCAGTGAGAATTTACACCCCACAGGTGTCTTTGGAACAGTAGTCCGTGAAAATGAAAAATTTTGCACAGCCCACTGTTCCAAAGATCTGTCAGACACCAGTGGGGGGTAAATGCTCACTGTACCCCTCATTACATTCTGTGAGGGGTCTAGTTTCCAAAATGGTATGCCATGTGGGTTTTTTTTTTTATTTATTTTTTTTGCTGTCCTGGCACCATAGGGGCTTCCTAAATGCAGCATGCCCCCCGAGCAAAATTTGCTCTCAAAAAGCCAAATATGACTCCTTCTCTTCTGAGCATTGTAGTTCGTCCGCAGTGCACTTCAGGTCCACTTATGGGGTACCTCCATACTCAGAAGAGATGGGGTTACAAATTTTGGGGGGTCTTTTCTGCTATTAACCCTTTAAAAATGTGAAATTTGGGGGAAAACCAACATTTTAGTGAAATAATATTTTTTTATTTTTTTATACATGTGCAAAAGTCGGGAAACACGTGTGGGGTATTAAGGCTCACTTTATTCCTTGTTATGTTCCTCAAGGGGTCTAGTTTCCAAAATGGTATGCCATGTGTTTTTTTTTTTTTTTTTTTTTTTTTTTTGCTGTTCTCGCACCATAGGGGCTTCCTAAATGCGACATTCCCCCTAAAAACCATTTCAGAAAAACGTACTCTCCAAAATCCCCTTGTTGCTCCTTCGCTTCTGAGCCCTCTACTGCGCCCGCCGAACACTTAACATAAACTTATGAGGTATGTGCTTACTCGAAAGAAATTGGGTTACACATACAAGTATACATTTTCTCCTTTTACCCCTTGTAAAAATAAAAAAAATTGGGTCTACAAGAACATGCAAGTGTAAAAAATGAAGATTTTGAATTTTCTCCTTCACTTTGCTGCTTTTCCTGTGAAACACCTAAAGGGTTAAAACATTTACTGAATGTAATTTTGAATACTTTGGGGGGGGGGGGGGGGTGCAGTTTTATAATGGGGTCATTTATGGGGTATTCTTATATGAAGACCCTTCAAATCCACTTCAAACCTGAACTGGTCCCTGAAAAATTGTGAGTTTGAAAATTTTGTGAAAAATTGCTGCTGAACTTTGAAGCCCTCTGGTGTCTTCCAAAAGTAAAAACTTGTCAATTTTATGATGCAGTCATAAAGTAGACATATTGTATATGTGAATCCCCCAAAAAAAATTTTGGAATATCCATTTTCCTTACAAGCAGAGAGCTTCAAAGTTAGAAAAATGCTAAATTTTAAATTTTTTCATCAAATTTGAGGATTTTTCACTGAGAAAGGATGCAAGTTACCACAAAAATTTACCACTGTGTTTAAAGTAGATTATGTCACGAAAAAACACTCAGAATCAGAATGATAAGTAAAAGCATTCCAGAGTTATTAATGTTTAAAGTGACAGTGGTCAGATTTGCAAAAAAGGGCTTCGTCCTAGAGGTGAAAATGGGCTCCGTCCTTAGGGGGTTAAACCCCCCTCCCAAAGGACAAGGGGGCACTCCCTCAGTCTGGAGAAGAAAAGGTTTAGTCTTTACCATAAGAACTGTGAATTTATGGAACAGTCTACCTCAGGAACTGGTCACAGCAGGAACAATTAATAGCTTTAAAACAGGGTTAGATACATTCCTGGAACAAAATAACATTAATGCTTATGCAGAATTATAAAACTACATCCCTTCCCCTTATCCCCTTCCCTTCAATTCCCTGGTTGAACTTGATGGACGTATGTCTTTTTTCAACCATACTAACTATGTAACTATGTAACTATGTAACTATGTAACTATGTAACTATGTAACTATGTAACTATGTAACTATGTAATGTGGGGGGGGGGAAACTGCTGACCTAATGTGGAGGGAGCTGCCTACTATTGTGGGGGAAATGCTGACCTAATGTAGGGGAGCTGCCTACTATTGTGTGGGAACTGCTGACCTAATGTGGGGGAGCTGCCTACTAATATGGGGGAACTGCAACCTAATGTGGGGGAACATGCTGTCTAACTGATGTGGGGGGGAACTACAAGGTACTGTACATCGCGGTAGAAGGGGTAGTCTTATACGGCGAGTATATCCCAAACTCTATATTTTAACTGTAAAAGTTGGGGGTCGTCTTTTATACGGCCAGTCCTCTTATACGTCGGCATATACGGTATATAATTTTTATGCACCCATAATTTTTGATGGAGGTGCATACGGTGGAAAATTATGCATTTTATCTTGTGATTTTTATTACAATAGAGAAGTTTTTCACAGTGGAAATATTCATTGTGTTTTTTTCCATAGGAGTTTGTCTGAATGTCTTTTGATTTGTATGGCATGTATAGTGATTAGAGATAAGCAAACTTACAGTAAATTTGATTCGTCACGAACTTCTCGGCTCGGCAGTTGATGACTTATCCTGCATAAATTAGTTCATCTTTCAGGTGCTCTGGTGGGCTGGAAAAGGTGGATACAGTCCTAGGAAAGAGTCTCCTAGGACTGTTTCCACCATTTCCAGCCCACAGGAGCACCTGAAAGCTGAACTCATTTATGCAGGATAAGTCATCAACTGCCGAGCCGAGAGGTTCGTGACGAATCAAATTTACTGTAAGTTCGCTTATCTCTAATAGTGATCAACGACATGCTCACCTGTGGACTTCCTTTGTAATTATGTGTGGTGTGGATCAGGTGCCGCTGCCCTTGGGGGCGTGCCCCACCTGATGATTCCACACATAAAAAGCAACCTTTGAAACAATTTCATTGTATGACTAAGGCTTAATGACTTCAGCCGAAACGCGTCACATGTTTTAATGTACCTGTTCGTTCTCCATGGCATCTAAATAAATAATTTGTTCCATGAGTTAAGCGCTGGACAACTTTCCTTCAACTCATTTTACAGTGCCTGTTCTCCTCTTCTTTCCTCTCCTGGTGCCGAAGACTCACTGCTTCTGCTTTCACTAGAGGCAGAGAGCTCGCTCCCTGCCTCTAGCACTTCACAGGCGCACTGAGCTGGTGGCAGACAACGGGAGTGAGCGCTTTCTCTCTGCCTCTGGTTAAAGCAGACGCAGCGCGTCTCCGGCACCAGGAGAAAAAAGGAGTATGGGCACTGTATATCATAAAAGCTGCACATAATATGTATGGGCTCAGTGGAATCGTGCCAGACTGCACATGATGGACATCGGGGTTGAAGACCTGTGTGTCAATCACACAGTGGTCCCAGCGCTTACTTACAGGGGATAGGCGTGGCATTACAATCCCCAGCCACGCCTATCCGACAGTTGCTCACCGCACAATAAAACTATTTTCCTGCTGATAAAGTGTGATAAAGCTGCATTACAAGTATCATCATCTATACTATCATGTTATTAGTCTGGGGGGTACAATATCCATGACAGTTGCGCTATAAGGTTAAAATGAGTTGCGTCCTTAAGAGGTTAAGGCACACTGGTTGAAAAAACACACTCTCAAACACAAATGCAACCCCCTTCTCACATGCAGGGCTGAGTGTAAGAAGGCACTTGCAGAAGGATGACAGTCTTCAGTGCCAGTGATCTCATGTGAGCTCAGAGGTGGGTGGGTGGGTAGGTAGGAGTCAGATAACTGGAGAGTAGAGGTCTCCAGCATGCAGCCTCTGCTCAGGAACATTTTGTTTTTCTTAAAGGGCCATCCATAAAAGGAGCAGCTCTCTCTGTGTTCCAAGAGACACTGAGTTAAACTCTGCCGCTCCTTCTAATATCTTACTTTTTGTCCGGGCCCCAGACTAAACCTCACACAAAAAAGTGCAGGTATTGGTGGGCCCCTCCTCAGGTGCGGGCCCTCGCGCAGTGCCTGACCTGTCAGTCCACCCCAGCACTGAACCCCTGGTTATATGATCAGACATTCACATACAAACCTATAAAGGTTGAGAATTTTAACAGCAAGTAAATTGCAAAGTTTGACAGGTACTCTTTAATAAAACCAAAATCCCCTTCTTTCCCTTCCTCTTTTGACTTTTGTTTCTTGGTCCGTGATTATTTACATATTAGCTCACTTTGTTGTGCATGAAATGGAAGTCCCTTCTAATTGTTGGTGGTCCAGCTGCTAAGACCACTCAAAAGTGGTACTGTTAAAAACTAAAGCTCATGTGGCAAAAAGTAAACCCTAACATAGCTCAGTGGGTGGAAAAATACAAAAAGTTGTTATAGGGGTAAGGACATGGCATTGACCAAACTAAATATAATATTTTAATTTTTTTACCTTTTTTAAAACAACAAAAATTACCCAAGTTTAATATCAGATTTACTGTATTGTGAACCTTGAAAAAATGATTGCAAAAAACTAATTTGCACATTTTCAGATTTTTTTTTCAATTTTGCCTTTCATATACCGTATATACTCGAGTATAAGCCGAGTTTTTCAGCACGATTTTTCGTGCTGAAAACACCCCCCTCGGCTTATACTCGAGTGAACTCCCCCACCCGCAGTGGTCTTCAACCTGCGGACTTCCAGAGGTTTCAAAACTACAACTCCCAGCAAGCCAGGGCAGCCATCGGCTGTCCGGGCTTGCTGGGAGTTGTAGTTTTGAAACCTCCGGAGGTCCGCAGGTTGAAGACCACTGCGGCCTTCAACATCATCCAGCCCCCTCTCACCCCCTTTAGTTCTGAGTACTCACCTCCGCTCGGCGCTGGTCCGGTCCTGCAGGGCTGTCCGGTAAGGAGGTGGTCCGGTGAGGAGGTGGTCCGGGCTGCTATCTTCACCGGGGAGGCCTCTTCTAAGCGCTTCGGGCCCGGCCTCAGAATAGTCACGTTGCCTTGACAACGACGCAGATACGTCGTTGTCAAGGCAACGGCTCTATTCCGGGCCGGAAGCGCGGAGAAGAGGCGCCCCCGGTGAAGATAGCAGCCCGGACCACCTCCTCACCGGACCACCTCCTTACCGGACAGCCCTGCAGGACCGGACCAGCGCCGAGCGGAGGTGAGTACTCAGAACTAAAGGGGGTGAGAGGGGGCTGGATGATGTTGAAGGCCGCAGTGGTCTTCAACCTGCGGACCTCCGGAGGTTTCAAAACTACAACTCCCAGCAAGCCCGGACAGCCGATGGCTGCCCGGGCTTGCTGGGAGTTGTAGTTTTGAAACCTCTGGAGGTCCGCATGTTGAAGGCCGCAGTGGTCTTCAACCTGCGGACCTCCGGAGGTTTCAAAACTACAACTCCCAGCAAGCCCGGACAGCCGATGGCTGCCCGGGCTTGCTGGGAGTTGTAGTTTTGAAACCTCTGGAGGTCCGCAGGTTGAAGACCACTGAGGGCGAATGATGAGAAGAGGATGATGAAGGGGGGGGGTGTGGGGATGATGAAGGGGGGTGGGGATGATGAAGGGGGGGGGGTGTGGGATGATTACAAGGGGATGATGAAGGGGGGATGTGTGGGATGATAAGGGGATGTGTGGGATGATGACAAGGGGATGATGAAGGGGGGATGTGTGGGATAAGGGGATGTGTGGGATGATGACAAGGGGATGATGAAGGGGGGATGTGTGGGATGATGACAAGGGGATGATGAAGGGGGGATGTGTGGGATAAGGGGATGTGTGGGATGATGACAAGGGGATGATGAAGGGGGGATGTGTGGGATGATGACAAGGGGATGATGAAGGGGGGATGTGTGGGATGATAAGGGGATGTGTGGGATGATGACAATGGGATGATGAAGGGGGGATGTGTGGGATGATGACAAGGGGATGATGAGGATGTTAATGACGGGTCTGGATGATGACAGGGGGGGATGAGGTATTTCCCACCCTAGGCTTATACTCGAGTCAATAACTTTTCCTGGGATTTTGGGTTGAAATTAGGGGTCTCGGCTTATACTCGGGTCGGCTTATACTCGAGTATATACGGTACTTGACAAAATTATTAAAATAAAGTGTGCCAATGAAAAGTACCACTTGTCCCACAAAAAAAGAAGCCATAATACAATGTTGCCAGTGAAAAAATTTAAGTTGTGTCTTAGAATGTGAGGAGCAAAAAAAGTGAGGCAAAATAAAATTGCTGGGTCATGAAAGGGTTAACGTAAGGGTGTGGCTTCTGGTAGAAGAAGCGCAGTTGGCACCAAATACCAGCAGGCTTTCCACATCTCCCCTAGGTTCGGCATATCTGAAGCAGGGCCAGTAAGTAATACTTGCTGCATTTTTCCCACATTGGCCCATAGTTTGACGTGATGACTTATTGAATAATTAAGTTTTGCAGGCTTGCCGCGCCACACTGCCTCCTCCTCCGATATGTCATTAACTGCCAACTCAGCAAATCATCTGATGCAGGTGATTGACCATGCGGGCCATCACTGTTGAAACAAGTGTGCCTCAGAAGGTGGGGGCTGGAGCGCTCTTTCAGGAAATCTTCTCAAGGTCCCAGAGGTCAGATCCCGTGATCCAGGGCTTAGCCCCTTTAATTTACTGTTTTGCACCAGTATGTGTTACTTACTTAAAGGGGTATTCCAGGAAAAAACGTTTTTATCTATATCAACTGGCTCCAGAAAGTTAAACAGATTTGTAAATTACTTCTATAAAAAAATCTTAATCCTTTCAGTACTTATGAGCTTCTGAAGTTAAGGTTGTTCTTTTCTTAGTGCTCTCTAATGACACATGTCTCGGGAAACGCCCAGTTTAGAAGAGGTTTGCTATGGGCATTTGCTTCTAAACTGGGCGTTTCCCAGTTAATTGTAACAACAAACCTGGTCTCCTACGCGTTTCGCTCACTTCACTCTTCAGGAAGAATCTTAGAAAAGTTTGTTACATCTTGAGAGAGATGGTGGCAGTGGCGACCAAACACAGACCTCAGGGTCTTTTATGTTGTAGAACCACTCTCCTTTGTGATGCATACCTTCACTTCATCTGTATTAACTAGCTGGGCGAGATCAGCGCATAAATTAAAAAAGCTCCCCCGGGGCCGACATCACACATGGTTCCGGCCGCAGTATCCTGCGCCTCCCCACATGTAACCTCTACAGAAGTGAATCCCCGAAGCCGGGGCCGTGTCCTCTCCCCGCTGTATGATTTACAGTGATGTAGAGTGGGAGTGAAAAATATGTTACTATGAGGACCATCAGCACGTCCCCTGGCAGTGCTCTCAGAAGTTTAATAGTGATCGGGAGGATTATAAATCCAACCATTAGAGAGCACTCTCTTCCTGTTTCATACACAGGCAGAGAGCGAGTGCTATTCACTGCCTATGGCCAGAACACACTTCCTGAGTTTGGTCTCCTGCCAGTCCAGCAGGAGACCAAAGTCTGTGCTTTTGAGCAGATGGAATGCTTTTGAGCAGACGGAATGCTTTTGAGCAGACGGAATTCTGGACCAGAAGGGAGAACCCCTAGTCGCCAGATTTAGAAGGCTATGAAAGTGACCTAAAGGCTTTTACTCCCTGGGAAAAAAAATTACAAATCTTATTTATTTCCCCTGCTGTATCATATGCCCAAATGTTTTTTTATGACAGTGCCCATTTAAAAGAAAAATGTGATTCATTCTTTTGGAACTTCGCTGCCCCCTAATATGGTGGGTGAGAACTGTGGCTGCTGTGAAGTTACATCCACCAATGTCCAGTCCGAGGTCCCAAAAAAAATCACCAAGTTCTTCTTTTTACAGATCTCATGGAAGAACCTTCCCCTCCCTGAATCAATATTCTCACCCAATCAGAAAGGAAAAAGAAAATGAGAGCATGAGTTCCAGAGGAGGTAGAAATAGAAATGAGAGAAGGAGCAAAAAGAAAATATTCCAGAAGTAAAGATTTTAATTTAAAGGAAAACTGTCACCAAGTTCACCTACACTAAACTCATGTAAGGATTCCTCCTTGGGGCTTAGCTCCGGGATCGTCCTGGACACTGCCACGGGACACGTTTCCACTCAATAAACCCGCAGACAACGGTTATTCATGCAAGCCTGGCACCTTGCCAGCTTTATTTAGACAGGTTGCAGGTAAAACAAAACATAACTCAGGAACAAACCAAAGTCCTAGACCGTCTGGTCACTGACTAAACATATCAGCATGCCCTGACTACTATCTGGTGAGCTACCCTCAGCCAGCATAAAACATGTGCCCTTGCAACCTGTTACTCACAGTTCACACCACTTCTTCACTTCTTGGACTGCTCACAGTCCACTGTGTGTTTCCTCAACAGGGTCCGTGTATCTCCCCCTACAGCAACATGCTGTTACCCAGGGAGAGCCCCAACTATTCTGTTTCTTTTCCTTTTAAACACACTTTCCCTTCCTGATATCTCATTAACCCCTTCAGGACCAAGCCCATTTTGGCCTTAAGGACCAGAGCGTTTTTTGCACATCTGACCACTGTCACTTTAAACATTAATAACTCTGGAATGCTTTTAGTTATCATTCTGATTCCGAGATTGTTTTTTCGTGACATATTCTACTTTAACATGGTGGTAAATTTTTGTGGTAACTTGCATCCTTTCCATGTGAAAAATCCAAAAATTTGATGAAAAATTTGAAAATTTTGCATTTTTCTAACTTTGAAGCTCTCTGCTTGTAAGGAAAATGTATATTACAAATTAAAATTTTTTTTATTCTCATATACAATATGTCTACTTTATGTCTGCGTCATAAAAGTGACGAGTTTTTACTTTTGGAAGACACCAGAGGGCTTCAAAGTTCAGCAGCAATTTTCAAATTTTTCACAAAATTTTCAAACTCACTATTTTTCAGGGACCAGTTCAGGTTTGAAGTGGATTTGAAGGGTCTTCATATTAGAAATACCCCACAAAAGACCCCATTATAAAAACTGCACCCCCCAAAGTATTCAAAATGACATTCAGTCATCATTTTAACCCTTTAGGTGTTTCACAGGAATAGAAGCAAAGTGAAGGAGAAAATTCACAATCTTCATTTTTACAAGGGGTAAAAGGAGAAAATGTATACTTCTATTTGTAGCCCAATTTCTCTTGAGTAAGCACATACCTCATATGTCTATGTAAATTGTTCGGCGGGCGCAGTAGAGGGCTCAGAAGGGAAAGAGCGACAAGGGGATTTTGGAGAGTACGTTTTTCTGAAATGGTTTTTGGGGGGCATGTTGCATTTAGGAAGCCCCTATGGTGCCAGAACAGCAAAAAACCCTCACATGGCATACCATTTTGGAAACTAGACCCCTTGAGGAACATAACAAGGAATAAAGTGAGCCTTAATACCCCACAGGTGTTTCACGACTTTTGCATATGTAAAAAAATATATATTTTTTTCACTAAAATGTGTTTCCCCCCCAAATTTCACATTTTTCCAAGGGTTAATAGCAGGAAATACCCCCAAATATTTGTAACCCCTTCTCTTCTGAGTATGGAGGTACCCCATAAGTTGACCTGAAGTGCACTATGGGCGAACTACAATGCTCAGAAGAGAAGGAGTCATATTTGGCTTTTTGAGAACAAATTTTGCTCGGGGGGCATATCGCATTTAGGAAGCCCCTATGGTGCCAGAACAGCAAAAAAAAAAAACACATGGCATACCATTTTGGAAACGAGACCCCTTGAGGAACGTAACAAGGGATACAGTGAGCATTTGCCCCCCACTGGTGTCTGACAGATCTTTGGAACAGTGGGCTGTACAAGTTTTCATTTTCACGGACCACTGTTCCAAAGATCCATCAGACACCTGTGGGGGGTAAATTCTCACTGCACCCCTCATTACATTCCGTGAGGGGGTGTCGTTTCCGAAATGGGGTCACGTGTTTTTTTTTTTTTTTTTTCGTTTGTCAAAACCGCTGTAACAATCAGCCACCCCTGTGCAAATCACCTCAAATGTACATGGTGCACTCTCCCTTCTGGGCCTTGTTGTGCGCCCCCAGAGGACTTTACGCCCACATATGGGGTATCTCCGTAGTCGGGAGAAATAGCGTAAAAAATTTTGGGGGGCTTTTTTCCCTTTTACCTCTTGTGAAAATGTAAAGTATAGGGCAACATCAGCATGTTAGTGTAAAAAATTTAATTTTTTTACACTAACATTCTGGTGTAGACCCCAACATTTCCTTTTCATGAAGGGTTAAAGAAGAAAAAGCCCCCCAAACCTTGTAACGCAATTTCTCCCGAGTACGGCGATACCCCATATGTCGCCCTAAACTGTTGCCTTGAAATACGACAGGGCTCCAAAGTGAGAGCGCTGTGCGCATTTGAGGCCTAAATTAGGGATTTGCATAGGGGTGGACATAGGGGTATTCTACGCCAGTGATTCCCAAACAGGGTGCCTCCAGCTGTTGCAAAACTCCCAGCATGTGTGGACAGTCAGTGGCTGTCCGGCAATACAGGGAGTTGTTGTTTTTCAACAGCTGGAGGCTCTGCTTTGGAAACAGTGGCGTACCGGACGTTCTTATTGGGGGAGGGGGGCTGTGTAAGGGTATGTGTATATGTAGTGTTTTTAACTTTTTATTTATTTTTGTGTTAGTGTAGTGTAGTGTTTTTAGGGTACAGTCACATGGGCAGAGGATTACAGCGAGTTTCCCGGCGCAAAATTTGCTGCATCTCAAGATGCGAGAAACCCACTGTAAAAGCCTTGCCCATGTGAATGTACCCTGTTAGTGCATGCTGGGAGTTATAGTTTTGCAACAGCTGGAGGCACACAGGTTAGGGAACACTGAGTTAGAAACAGACAATGTTTCCCAACCAGTGTGTCTCCAGTTGTTGCAAAACTACAACTCCCAGCATGCCCAGACAGCTGAAGGGCATGCTGGGAGTTGTAGTTCGGCAACATCTGAAGGGCCAGATGTTGCTGAACTAAAACTCCCAGCATGCCTTGACAGTCAGTGCATACTGGGAGTTGTAGTTTTGCAACAGCTGGAAGAGCACAGATTGGAGACCATTATACAATGGTCTCCAAACTGGGGCCCTCCAGATGTTGCAAAACTACAACTCCCAGCATGCATGGTCTGTTAGTGCATGCTGGGAGTTATAGTTTTGCAACAGCTGGAGGCACACAGGTTAGGAAACACTGAGTTAGAAACAATGTTTCCCAACCAGTGTGTCTCCAGTTTTTGCAAAACTACAACTCCCAGCATGCCCAGACAGCTGAAGGGCATGCTGGGAGTTGTAGTTCGGCAACATCTGAAGGGCCAGATGTTGCTGAACTAAAACTCCCAGCATGCCTGGACAGTCAGTGCATGCTGGGAGTTGTAGTTTTGCAACAGCTGGAAGAGCACAGATTGGAGACCATTATACAATGGTCTCCAAACTGGGGCCCTCCAGATGTTGCAAAACTACAACTCCCAGCATGCATGGTCTGTTAGTGCATGCTGGGAGTTATAGTTTTGCAACAGCTGGAGGCACACAGGTTAGGAAACACTGAGTTAGAAACAATGTTTCCCAACCAGTGTGTCTCCAGTTTTTGCAAAACTACAACTCCCAGCATGCCCAGACAGCTGAAGGGCATGCTGGGAGTTGTAGTTCGGCAACATCTGAAGGGCCAGATGTTGCTGAACTAAAACTCCCAGCATGCCTGGACAGTCAGTGCATGCTGGGAGTTGTAGTTTTGCAACAGCTGGAAGAGCACAGATTGGAGACCATTATACAATGGTCTCCAAACTGGGGCCCTCCAGATGTTGCAAAACTACAACTCCCAGCATGCCCAGACAGCCAAAGGCTGTCTAGGCATGCTGGGAGTTGTAGTTTTCAGACTCCTAGAAGCAGCAGTGAAGATCTTCACTGCTGCTTCTGAGGACCATATACTCACCTGCTGGTCCCGTCGCTCCTCGTCCTCGTGGCCGGTCCCGCGCTGCTCCTCGGTCCCGCCGCTGGATCTGGTAAGTCCGCCGGTCCCCTGATGTTCCCCCCCCCCTATGCTGCAGGTCCCGAGCGAGCCCCCGCAGCCATCGTCCCCCGTTCTGCCCAACCTCCAGGGGCGGGCAGTGCGGGGGATCTGAACTTTCACCCCAGATCACTGTGATTGGTCCACAGGGACCAATCACAGTGATCGCTGACCAGGACCATCAATGGATGGTCCTGGGGGTGAAGCAGAAGTTGTCCCCTGCTGGAAACAGCGGGACTTCTGCCAGTTAACCCGTGCGATGCTGCGCGAACGCACTGCACAACCCGGCGTTTATATATGACATTCTGCGGGAAGGGGTTAATCAGGCCACAGGTGGAGCATTCAGCAGAGTTAACAAGGGAAATACACCCTTTCCTTGTCACATACCCCCCCCCCCCTCTGCTCATACCACCGAGAAGGAGCACTTGTATTCAAAAGGCAGAGTCCAACTGCCTTTCCTTTTCCTTGAGGTTTTGAGGCACTTGGCTTCCTTCATCAGTAGATTTTATGTGCACCACTTCAATGGTGCACCCTTCTTTCATTCGCACTTTCATCAGCCACCGAGCACAAGACTTTTGGTCACCTTTGACAAATTCCTTGTAAAAAGCTCCATTCATGTCACACTTTTCCAACACCAGGTTCTTCATCTTGGTGTGTGCAGTGCTCTGGACTCTAGGTGCGGACAAGGCAGATGCTCCAGGCCTTTGTCTTCTTCTGTCACTGGTATGATCATCGCCCGAACTTTGCTGGTGGCCAACCGAGCCTGTATCACCCATTTGCAGGTCTTCTAAGTCATCTTCCACAATTTCAGGAGGCTTCCCTTTAATGCACCTGTCCATCTTCTCCTTGAGACGGACTCTTCTCCAAATTCTACTTCTGCAGACTTTTTTCCGATGTTTTCTGGAACTAATCCAGCGCCTCTCAGGGATTCTATCACGACCCAGTCTTCTATCACAGTGACCTCTTTTTAAGGACTCAGCTTTCTTATTAGCCCTTTCTTTAGGGACACCAACCTTCACAGGCTCATTTTTAGGATTAGAACTCTTGGCTCCTTTAGGCAGTTTTTCACCTGCACCTTCAGATGTGTCACTGACTTTACTTGCAGCTTCTGCAGTTATCTCTGGTTTAACTTCTACCTCAGAGAACTTCTCTGCCTCAGAATTTTCACCATCCAATGTCAATATCTCTGCAGCTTCAGAGGACTTCCCATATGGTTTCACCTCAGTCTCAGCTTCAGAGGACCTCTCATATGGCTTCTTCTCATGGTCTTCAGACTCTACTGTTTCTTGCATCCATTGTTCAGACTCCGCCCTTTTTAGAGAAAGCATCCCTGTCTCCAGTAGCTTTTGCCCCACAAGCAGTTTTTCTTCTTTTACACGGATGGCTGTGGCTTTGGCCTCAGTTTCCATCTGAGACACTTTTAACCTCTCGTTAGCCAGTTCTACTATAGCTTGGTCACGGCTTTCTTTTAGGACCTTCATGTCCCCTTCCAGCTTTAAACATTTCTGCTGCTCACTCTTGAGCTTAGCAGAGTTCTTCTCACTTTCCAGCAATTCTGTCAAGTTTTTGACAGTATCCTCCAGGGACAGCAGTTATTCTCTCATCTGCTCATTGTCTTTATTCAGTTGCGCCATTTTGGACACTTTCTGCTCATAGACTTTTAGCTGAGCCTCTTGTTCAGAGAGCTGAGTACCCAGCTGCGCGAGACTTAATATGCGGTTTGTTCTGCGCCTCCAGGCTCTGCACCTTATGAGCCATTACCACTTTCTCCTTCTCCAGCTCTTCCATGACTACCAACCTAACCTTGTGATCACTTTGTAGAGCCAGATATGCCCCACACAGGACATTCACTTGAATGAGATCTGCTTGGCCAGAATCTCCAATTCTCTCTCCTTGCTGGTCAAAAGACCCTGGGAGCGGGGCAGTTCATCCTGCAGAGCCGCAAACTCATTTTTGTGGCGCTCCATATCTTTCTGCAGCTGAAGCTTCGCTTCCTGCTCTTTATTTAAGTCTGCAAGCATTTTTTCTTTCTCCTCTGTCAGGTGATGAACTACTTTTTCCTTTTGAGACAATTTAGCAGAAACCATCTGTAAGGTTTCTTCAAGGTTCTGGATCTGCTCCCTTTTTTTACCAAGACCAGCGCGTTTTTTCCGAGATCTCTTACTTACAGCGGTATCCTTACTCTCGCTGCTGGACCTTGAGACATTCTCTTGTTCTTTGACAGTCACCTGTCCTTGGCCTGTCTCTTCCTTCAAGCAAACTCGTTCAGACTCTTTTCCACCTTTAGGAGTAGTCTCCCCCTTTTCAAGGGTCTTGGGCTTCAGGGTAGTTCCTGGACAGTCTCTCTGGACTGTCTCTCTGCTCACTGGCAGACTGCTCTTTCACTTCAACACTGTCTCTCTGCTGCCCAGCAGAAAAGTCTAGGGCTCCTGGGTCTGCAACAACATCTGGTCCAGTGGTTCGACCTTCCTGGTCATGATCCATCTCTGGTCCAGACGTGACATCTCCTTCACTCAGGACTCTGTCTGTGACAGTAAGAGCAGCACCCAGCTCCACATGTACTCTCTTCAGTACTTCTGCATTATCCACAGACATCTCTGTAGCTTCTTTTCCAATCACCTCTTCGAGATGACGGCGCAATTTCAACTCCCCTTTTGGCTCATCTTTATTCACAAGGTTCAGCATAGCTTCCTCTTTTCCAGTCTCATTCACTTCTTCCAGGTGACAGCGCAACTCTAGCCCCACCTTGGGCTCATCTTCAGCTGGCAGATGGAACCCATGTTCCTGTACCTGATCCTTTTCTGGTTTCACTGAAGATTCTGTTTCAGTCAGAGGCACACTTGTCACTTGAGTCGCTGGATCCTCTTGGACTTGACTCACGGTCTGGTCTTCAGCTCCCCCAGCAGTCTGGCAGACCCCCATCTGACATATATCTAGTGACTGCTGACACTCCCCATCCCCATCCTCAGCCTCTGCTGAGTAACTCTCCACTAGTGTGTGGTGCAAGTCAAGTGTTGTGGGCCTATCAGGTGTACCTGCTCTAGTCACCCGACAGTCTTCCCATAATTGCTGAAAAAATGGAAAATCCGTCCCCAGTACTACATCATACTCCAAGGAGGGCTCTATTGCAACCTTGTGACCTATAGTACCATAGGGAGTAGAAATACAGACATTAACCGTTTTATAACCCCAAATACCAGCCTGCATAGACATTATAGCGGGGTCTGGCTTTCTGCTGCTGGACTTTACCAGACTTATTACACATCTAGGGTCTAACAAAACCATCATCTTTTTACCATCTATTTCCAGCTCACACTGGTTTTCTTTTGTCCTGTCAGAGGTGGCAGCAGTTCTCTTTACATCTGAACACATCAACATAAGTTTTTCAACAAAAACATTATCAGATTGCACATGTTCAAAATTTACAGGACAGTTCATAGCACTAGGACCTAACTCAGGCAAAGTGTGTTTTGTAAAATTTTTTCCCAGTCCTGCATTTAACTTTTTCTGTTCACCAGATTTTTTCAATCCGATCTGCACAGTGGGAACAGTCTCATCAGTCTTCATGAGGGGTTCCCCACCCTCACATGATTTTGCAACTGGACATAGGTTGGTACCACCTTGAACACTCTTCACACAGTCAACTAGGGAAACACCACCCTCCGCCTCAGCATTTTTATGCACAGTCCCATCATTCTTATGTACAGTCTCATAGTCTCTAAACATGGCCCCCATAACCCCTGGAACAGTCTTACCAGAATCTCTTGCCGTCCAATCGGTTAAGGGCTGGCGCTGGACACCTCTCACCAGCTTCTCTGCTGCAGAACATCGCTCCACTTGCTCTTTAAGTAGCTCTGCAACTTTAAACCCAGCATCACTGTTAGGCTGCAGTGCACACTGTAGTCTTGCAGCTTGGCTTACTCCCACTTTAGTCAGGATCTCTGTCTTGACTTTCTCATAGTCCCGTAAGATCTTTGGATCCAGTTCACCAATGAATCCATACACCAAGTTTCCCCAGTGTGTCTTGGGCCATGCCTCATGCGTAGCAATCTTTTCAAACTCTGCAAAGCTTGCTTCCTCTTGCGCTGCAGCAGTCTGCAACAAAGCACTTATCAGGACATCCATCTTGCAACACTTCAAACCTTGCAAACACAGCACAGTCCTCTGCCGAAATGTCAGCCGTTTGCCAACAAAATTTTCCGTTGCCCCTAGCAACGCCTTTATACACAGTCTCAAAACGTAATCTGCACTCTGCAGGTGGCCCGTCCACCTGTCTCCTTACTTGAGAGAGCGCCCACTCGCTTGATGTGATCTGTTGCCCTTAGCAACAACTTCACCACAGGCTCAGTCCTGCTCTTGTACACCACAGCTGGGCTCGTCCCACTGTCTCCTCTCTGAGAAAAAGAGTTCCCACTTGCAACATGCACGATTATTTTCTCTTGGCAACAACTTCCAACTCTACCACTGGTTGCTCCTAGCAACGTGTTTGCCCGCATCCTCCACCGATTGTAAGGATTCCTCCTTGGGGATTAGCTCCGGGATCATCCTGGACACTGCCACGGGACACGTTTCCACTCAATAAACCCGCAGACAACGGTTATTCATGCAAGCCTGGCACCTTGCTAGCTTTATTTAGACAGGTTGCAGGTAAAACAAAACATAACTCAGGAACAAACCAAAGTCCTAGACCGTCTGGTCACTGACTAAACATATCAGCATAAAACATGTGCCCTTGCAACCTGTTACTCACAGTTCACACCACTTCTTCACTTCTTGGACCGCTCACAGTTCACTGTGTGTTTCCTCAACAGGGTCCGTGTGTCTCCCCCTACAGCAACATGCTGTTACCCAGGGAGAGCCCCAACTATTCTGTTTCTTTTCCTTTTAAACACACTTTCCCTTCCTGATACCTCATTAATCGGGCCACAGGTGGAACATTCAGCTGGGTTAGCAAGGGAAATACACCCTTTCCTTGCCACACTCAGTACACTGGATTATAGTGTGGATGAACAGGAGTCCATACATGGGTCACTCACTTTTTTTTTTATGCTTTCTTGTCGCAGAGTTGTCAAACGCTAATCTTCCACTGTTTGCCCTTCACTTTGCGCTCTGAAGGCTGGTTCCCCTGCCAGCAGCCTTGCTTTGGGTCGTGGAGGAAGGGGCTTTAGCCCGCCCCCTTGTTCGCATATTTATTTTCCCCCAGAACGCAGCGTGTCGGGAGAGCGCTCTGTGCAGTGTTACTGTGCATGCGCCGGTCCCTCGCTACACCCATAGTCTGGAGTAGCGAGTCTTCAGAAAGTGGTACTTCTGGGTGTCACAGAGCACTCTCCCAACGTGCTGTGCTCAGGGGGAAAATTTAATATGCGAACAAAGGGGACCCAAAGCATGGCTGCTAGCGGGGGACCCGCCGTCAGAGTGCAAGTTAAGGGCAAACAGCGGAACTTTAGCGGGCGACAAAGCATAAAAAAAGTAAGTGACTCATGTATGGACTCATGTTCACCCACACTATAACCCAGTGTATTGGGTTTAGTGTGGGTGAACTTGGTGACAGTTTTCCTTTTAAAGAGAGCCCTTTTAGCTAGGGGCTGTCTGTTTGCCCTTTGTGTAAACTTGCTTTTGCCGTATATATATATATATATTTTTTATATATCAATGATGGGAGGGATATTTTAAAACCTGATTCCTCAGAAGTAATTAATAAAACTGAAAAATCATAATTTTTATTCTTTTGTCTAGTTTTGTAGAAACTGTTTACTCATTAGTTTTTGAGGCTTTTTGTAAAATTTATGATTGTGCTTTTGTACCAGAATTGAATAGCCTTTCAAGAGGTGAAAGAAGAGACTTAAATAGAGAAATACCGTATTTATCGGCGTGTAACACGCACCCCTTTTTTAATAGGGAAATTTAAATAAAAAAAATATATAATATATATATATATATATATATATATATATATATATATATATATATATATATATATATACACATATAAGATAAATGACAGACTAAATGCCATATCATCCCTCTAACTTTGATTTTGCCTGAACTTCAGTGCCACATCATTCCTCGCCTATTTATCAGCCCCTGTGCCACATTTACACCTCCCTTACCCTCTCATCATTCCCCCACTGTCTTATCAGAGCACAGCATCAGAGACGTCACTACTCATTCGCTGTAGCCGCCGCTGGTCAGTGTGGCCGCAGTGGCAGCAGCATTGAATGATGAGTGACGTGCAGCGGAGCTAGCAGAGGACGTCACTCATCCTGCTTCACTGACCGCAGCCAACACCGGACCTGGCCTGCCTGACCTGGCCAAGCGGTGCTAGGTAAGGAAGATAAAGAAAAACAATACAATGAAAAGCAGGGGGGAAAGGGAGGAAAATCAAACAAAAAGCAAAGCGGGAGCAGCGCGCTGGTCACTGACTTAAAGTGGCCGCGGCCAGGCTGCTAATCCTTTACAAACAGCCGCTGCTGTGGCCACTTTAAATCAATAACAAAAAGTTTAGAAGAGGTTTGCTATGGGGATTTGCTTCTAAACTGGGCGGTTCCCGAGACAGGTGTCATCAGAGAAAAGAACAACTCCACTTCAGCAGCTCATAAGTACTGAAATGATTAAGATTTTTCAATAGAATAAATTTACAAATCTGTTTAACTTTCTGGAGCCAGTTGATATAGATAAAAAAAAAGTTTTTCCTGGATAACCCCTTTAACAGCATACAAAATTACTCATGTTTTGGGATTTCCAAGGTTGCAATGCATCGAGACCTGACATCACAAATTTGGTAATCAGAGAGAGTCTGTCCTGCTTCAATGGATGTCTTTTTTTTTTTTTTTTTTTTTTTTTCTCTTCAATGGGAGTTCATTTTGCAACAGCTGTAGGCACCCTGATCAAGAAACACTGGTATATTGAAGGGATCCCAGGTGTGTTTCAGTGAGTGGGGTGGCTGATGTGTAGGAGGGAGGAAAGTGACCTCATACTAACAAACATGGAACTATAGGATGTGTAGTTTCGAGAACAAAATTAAACAGGAAATACCCAGTTCTGGCAGGTATGTACTACTAAAATTACCTTGTTGGTGGATAACCCCTTTAAGCAATATTTATTTTCCAAAAAACTTATTTATCATACTAGATATTCTTTATATTCAAATATTTTAGAGTAAAAAGGGTTATATGCTGTAGCACATTTTTTTGGATAAAGGTTCTTAATTACCCACAGCCATCACACCCCCTCCCATAGACTTGCATCGAGGGGGGCCGGGCATCACGTCACGGGCTGCTGGCTCCAGCGTTCGGAACAGTTTGTTCCAAACGCTGAGCAGCAGAGTACCCCTTTTTAAGTGGATATTTAATATCCCTTATGGACAGTATTTCAGGGTGGGAAAATACTGCTCATCTGATGACGACTTCAATAAGCAATCAAAACTCTTACAAAAACTCTTGAGAAAAAGATTATTCTTGGGGCATTAAAAACACACATTTCTTGAAACTGCTTGATTTAGTGACACCGCAGTAACATGAAAAAGAAATGAATGTTAAAAAGATGGTAAAAATCACACTTGGCGTAGCGGTTTAACTTTATTACTAGTTTTAAAGGGAAACAGATTATAACTAACCACTGGCAGTCCAAAACCTGAAATTACTTTCCGGAGAGCTATGAATTCGAAGAGCCCCCTTGCGCCAAGTAGAATGCGTCCCTCTTAAGAGAATAGTGATGACTGCATAGGGATCATGTGATGAACAGCCAGTTACTTTCCGTTGCGGCGTCAGCTGTCTGTTCTGTACTTGGATCTCTGTCTCCAGTGTAGTATCTCTCCGTTCTAACTCCACAGGGGAATGTTATAGGGTAAGAGACACCTTTTCTTGTGGATCACAGTATGTTGTGTATTTACTTACCTTTGGTTGTAGAGCTCAATATATTGTACGCACTGTTCAGACTGTGTGTGTTCAAGAATGAACAAGCATTGAGTTTGACTCATGGGGGTAACACAAAGGTTCTGCATTTGTCCATCATTGAGTTTGTACTAGGTAGTGTTCTGAAAAATGTCTCCGTCCCTCGACATCTTATCCCTTATCCAAAGGATCGGGGATAAGATGTCTGTTTGCGGGGGTCCCACAACTGGGGCCCCTGCAATCTGTCCTGCAGCACCCACATGTCATTAGCTGCATGGAGCGAAGATTGCTCTGTTTCTGATGACTCGCGATACAGGGGCCGGAGAATCGGGACGTCTAGGGGCAGAGTACCCCTTTACTAAATAGGGAGTCTTACTCGGTCTTTAAGTTTAACACTTTATCTCTAGAAGGGTTAAATGAAGTAATTGATCGGACCTCTGTGTAAATGTTATTTTATAATGCATATATGTGTATACATATTTTTAGGTGTTTTCTATAGGTATATTTTTATAATTTTATTTATGGAATTCATCAATTTTTTTGTTTGTTTTGTATTTTGAGTTATCTCCCTTCCGGTTACATGTCATGGGCATTTAAATCTGCTCTTGTTCATACCAGAGGAAGAAACCGTAACGGTTTCGAAATGCGTAGTATGTTCACTAATGTTTTTTTAAACGTCGGTCAAGTTGACCATTTTTACCAGCAGCACCCCAGAATCCTCTAGCAGTTTGTGTTCAGAAGGTTGTATTTTTGCTACATCGCATATCCTGGCCCTTTTCAGTTGGTTTTGGGTATACCAAGAGTCTGAACTGAGGATTAGCCACCATTGTTATAAGTCACTAATGACCTCTTTAAAGGGAATCTGTCATCAGTGTCTCAAGCACTGACCTGTTGGTACAGGCTGGTATTGCATGTGACCCATATAATGATACTTGCCTATCCCTGATCAGTGGTCCCATTTGCCCATTATCTTCCTTGTTTGGGTGGTATGCTTGGTGCACAGGCAGAGATTCAGGAGCACACTGATGTAGCCCCTGCTGCTGTTTCAAGCCTGCTCACAGCCAGGCAGAGTGAAGAAGCAGCAGCAGTGGTGAGGTTGGTGTGATCCTGGATCTCCGCCCATGCACCAACCATTCCACCCACACAAGGAGAACAACGTGCAAATGGGACCACAGATCAGGGATAATTATCTTAAGTGTCACCAGTCTTTACCAGCAGGTTAGTGCGGGTGACACTGATGACAGATTCCCTTTTAACAGTTCCTATAGTCTGATAGTCCCCCTATAATAGCTTACATATTTTACTTATCAGGCATGTGGAATTTGTATCGCCCAAAACCCGGGACAAGCAGTTCCGGGTCCTGGGCAGGTGATTTCCTCTGGCATTTAGCCCTGCTTCGGGCAAGCAGCGCTAAATGGCAGAAGAAATTCACATATGACGGGGCAACCATTTTTGCCCCGTCACTAAACTGCTAGTAAGTAACTGCTACTTACATCTGTCTGCAAGGACTTCCTGGTGGTTGTGCGCGCGATGAGTGATGTCATCGCAAGTGCTGGGACACCGATGTCTTGTGCGGCGCGTGCATTGATGCCACTTATAGCGCGCACCTCCATCAGGAAGTCCCCGCAGGCAGATATAAGTAGCAGTTACTTACTAGCAGTTACTTACTACTAAAGGGGGGTATAATTGTTTAAATGAGAGCCCTACCTGCCGGGGGTCATATCCATCTGGGGGCCTTTCTCCCTACTGGGAAACCCTATCTGATGGGGGTCATATATATATATGAGGGGCCTGTCTACCTACTGGGGAGCCCTACATATTAAAGGAGTTACAATTGTTTAGTCTTGAGAAAAGACGTTCAAGGGGGGATATGATAAATGTATATAAGTATATTAATGGCCCATACAAAAAATATGGAGAAAAACTGTTCCAGGTTAAACCCGCCCAAAGGACGAGGGGGCACTCCCTCAGTCTGGAGAAGAAAAAGTTTAGTCTCAAGGGGTGACACTCCTTCTTTACCATAAGAACTGTGAACTTATGGAACAGTCTACCTCAGGAACTGGTCACAGCAGGAAAAATTAACAGCTTTAAAACAGGATTAGATACATTCCTGGAACAAAATAACATTAATGCTTATGAAGAAATATAAAATCCCATCCCTTCCCCAATATCGCGCCACACCCCTACCCTTCAATTCCCTGGTTGAACTTGATGGACGTATGTCTTTTTTCAACCGTACTATATTACTATGTAACTATGTAACATAAGGGTCATATTTATGAGGTGCCTGTCTACCTACTGGGGAGCCCTACCTGATGGGGGTCATATCTATTGGGGGCCTGTGAACCTACTGGAGAGCCCTACCTGATGGGGGTCATATCCATCTGGGGGCCTGTCAACCTACTGGGAAACCGTACCTGATGGGGGTCATATATATATGAGGGGCCTGTCTACCTACTGGGGAGCCCTACATAAGGGTCGTATTTATGAGGTGCCTGTCTACCTACTTGGGAGCCCTACCTGATGGGGTCATATCTATTGGGGGCCTGTGAACCTACTGGAGAGCCCTACCTGATGGGGGGTCATATCCATCTGGGGGCCTGTCTACCTACTGGGAAACCGTACCTGATGGGGGTCATATATATATGAGGGGCCTGTCTACCTACTGGGGAGCCCTACATAAGGGTCATATTTATGAGGGGCCTGTCTACCTACTGGGGTCATATCTATCTGGAGGCTTGTCTTCATATACGGGAGCTCTACCTAATGGGGGACATGTCTATAGTGGGGTTCAAAAGTTTGGGCACCCCAGGTAAAAATTTGTATTAATGTCCATAAAGAGGCCAAGGAAAGATGGAAAAATCTCCAAAAGGCATCAAATTACAGATTATACATTCTTATATGTCAACAAAAGTTAGATTTTATTTCCATCATTTACACTTTCAAGATAACAGTAAACCAAAAAATGGCGTCTGCAAAAGTTTGGACACCCTGCAGATTTTATAGCATGCCCTTCCCCCTTTGCAATGCTGAAACCTGCCAGTGTCATGGATTGTTCTCAATCCTCATCTGGGAAGACCAGGTGATGTCAATGTCAAAGGTTTTAAATTCCCAGACTCATCTGACCTTGCCCCAACAATCAGCACCATGGGTTCCTCTAAGCACTTGTCTAGAAATCTGAAACTGAAAATAGTTGACGCTCACAAAGCTGGAGAAGACTATAAGAAGATAGCAAAACGTTTTCAGATGTCCATATCCTCTGTCCGGAATGTAATTAAGAAATGGCAGTCATCAGGAATAGTGGAAGTTAAAGCAAGATCTGGAAGACCAAGAAAAATATCAGACAGAACAGCTCACAGGATTGTGAGAAAAACAATTCAAAACCCACGTTTTACTGCACAATACACTATTCCACTATAAAGAGATACTTGTACAAATATGATCTTCATGGAAGAGTCATCAGAAGAAAACCTATTCTAGGTCCTCCCCACAAAAATCAGCATTTGAACTTTGCAAATGAACATATAGACAAGCCTGATGCATTTTAGAAACAAGTTTTGTGGCCCGAAGAGGTTGAAATTGAACTTTTTGGCCGGCATGAGCAAAGGTACTTTGGAGAAGGGCAACAGAATTTAATGAAAAGAACCTCTGTCCAAATGTTAAGCATGGGGGTGGATCAATCATGCTTTGGAGTTGTATTGCAGACAATGGCACAGGGAACATCTCACGAGTAGAAGGAAAAATTGATTCAATAAAATTAAGCAAATTTTGGATGCTAACTTGATGCCATCTGTGAAAAAGCTGAAGTTATAGAGAGGATGGCTTCTTCAAATGCATAATGATCCTAAAGACACCTCGAAATCCACGGGGGATTACATCAAGAGGCGTAAACTGAAGGTTTTGCCATGGCCTTCACAATCACCTCAACATAATTGAAAATCTATCAATAGACCTTAAAAGAGCAGTGCTTGACAGATAGCCCAGAAATCCAAAAAAACTGGAAGACTTTTGTAAGAAGAATGGGCAAAGATACCTCAAACAAGAATTGAAAGACTCTTGGCTGACTACAAAAAGCGTTTACAAGCTGTGATACTTGCCAAAGGGGGCAGTACAAGATATTAACTCTGCAGGGTGCCCAAACTTTTGCAGATGCCATTTTTTTGGTTTTCTGTTATTTTGAAAGTGTAAATGATGGAAATAAAATCTAACTTTAGTTGACATATTATAAGAATGTCTAATCTGTAATTTGATGCCTTTTGGAGATTTTTTCCATCTTTCCTTGGCTTCTTTATGCACATTAATACAAATTTTTAACTGGGGTGCCCAAACTTTTGATCCCAACTGTATATGGGGCATTATTAACTTACTAGGGGAAGCCCTACCTGCCTACCTACCTGATGAGGAGCAGTGGCGTTGTTAGGGGCGTGCGTGGGGTGCGGGCCGCATCGGGTGACACCCTGTCACAAGCTATTTTTGTATACTGTACTCAGTCTGCAGTGCAGAGCAAGCATGCACACAGCGAGTCTGTGGAGTTATCTGGCACTTACTCGGCTTCTCTTCCCCCTGATTGGCAGCTTTCTACTGCTCTGCCTGGGTCATGTGACACCAAAACATCACATGACCCCAGCAAGCAGGAAGTGCCTGGAGGATACAGGAGCCCAGTGGTGTTCCAAGGCAGGTAAGGTAAACTACCCACCACCATCCATGCCCACCCTTTTCCAGCATCATCCCTCCCCCCTTCCCAGCACGATCCCTGCTCACCCCCACCCCTTTCTCACCAGGGGAGCCCCCAGCTGTTGCAATACTACAACTCCTAGCATGCTGGGAGTTGTAGTTTTGCAACAGCTGGAGGGTTGGGAAACACTGACATAAATTGTTTCCCAACCAAGGTGTCTCCAAAGCAAAGCTACAATGCTGTCCATGCATGCTGGGAGTTGTAGTTTTGTAACAGCTGGAGGCACTCTGTTTGGGAAACACTGAGATAGGACATAGATCAGTGTTTCCTTAACAGGGTGCCTCCAGCTGTTCCAAACTACAACTCCCAGCATGCTAAGTTTTGTAGTTTTGCAACAGCTGGAGTCACCCTGGTTAGGAAACATTTGATCTAGGCCTATATCAGGGGAACTCAACTGACAGACCACGGTCCAGATCCGGACTGCATCCGCCAGTCATTCGGACCATCCGCTGGATCTCCCCTTATTCATTTGTAGTGGTGTCTTTAAGACGCCAATACAAATGAATAGCCGCGGCTTGCAGCAAGGGAGCGATGTGTCCCTGCCCGGCACTTCTCCTATGATGCAAGCAGCACGATTAGCTGCCTGCATCATCTGCTCTGGCCAGGCCTGACTAGAAGAGGCCAGAGCAGTGGAGCAGTGCAGGACCTGGGACGGCGAGCCTAAGCTGTCAGGTAAAAATTTGTGTTCCCCCATCTGTGACTCTCCAGTTATTGTAGAACAGCTACCATGATGACCTTTTGTCTGTGCATGATGGGAGTTGTAGTTTACAACAGATGGAGAGTTACAGTGGCAAAGTTCATATGGGGGCACAGTGGCATTAATTCTGTGGGCACAGTGGCATAATTAATTCTGTGGGTACAGTGGCATCATTAATTTTGTGGAACACAGTGGCATCCTTAATTCTGTGGGCACAGTGGCATCCTTAATTCTGTGGGCACAGTGGCATCATAAATTCTGTGGTCACAGTGGCATCAAATTCTGTGGTCACAGTGGCATCATAAATTCTGTGGTCACAGTGGCATCCTTAATTTTGTGGTACACAGTGGCATCATTACTTCTGGAGGCACAGTGGCATCATTTAATTCTGGGGATACAGTTGTGTTATTAATTTTGTGGGTACAGTGGCATTAATTCTGTGGTCAAAATGGCATCATTCATTCTGTTGGTACAGTGGCATCATTAATTATATGGGTACAGTGGCATCACTTCTGTGGTCACAGTGGCATCATTAATTCTGTGGTCCAGTGGCATCGTTAATTCTGCGGTCACAGAGGCATCATTAATTCTAGAGGCAGAGTGGCATCAATACTTCTGTAGGCACAATGGCATCATAAATTCTGTAGGCACAATGGCATCATAAATTCTGTAGGCACAGTGGCATCATTAATTCTGGGGATACAGTGGCATCATTAATTCTGTGGGTACAGTGGCATCATTAATTCTGTGGTCACAGGGGCATCATTAATTCTGTGGGTACAGTGGCATCATTAATTATATGGGTACAGTGGCATCATAAATTCTGTGGGCACAGTGGCATCATAAATTCTGTGGGCACAGTGGCATCATTAATTCTGTGGGCACAGTGGCATCATAAATTCTGTGGTCACAGTGGCATCATAAATTCTGTGGGCACAGTGGCATCATAAATTCTGTGGGCACAGTGGCATCATAAATTCTGTGGGCACAGTGGCATCATAAATTCTGTGGTCACAGTAGCATCATTAATTTTGTGGGGCACAGTGGCATCATCATTTCTTTGGGTACTGTGGGATTATTAATTCTGTGGTCACAGTGGCATCATTATTTCTGGAGGCACAGTGGCATCATTAATTCTGGGGATACAGTGGCATCATTAATTCTGTGGGCCCAATTGCATCATAAATTCTGTAGACACAGTGGCATCATTAATTCTGGGGATACAGTGGTATCATTAATTCTGTGGTCACAGTGGCATCATTAATTCTGTGGGTACAGTGGTATCATTAATTCTGTGGTCACAGTGGCATCATTAATTCTGTGGTCACAGTGGCATCATTAATTCTGTGGTCACAGTGGCATCATTAATTCTGGGGTCACAGTGGCATCATTCATTCTATAGGCACAGCGGCTTCATTTTATTGTTTTAAGAGACACAGAGGTACATTAGTCAGCGTTGGAGCATAGCATCTGCAAGTAATGTTGCAGGGGAATAGTGTGTGGCAGTAATATAACGGGCACAGTGGATGGCAGTATTATTTTCAGGGCACAGTATGTGGTAGTATTATATTCAGGGGTACAGTGTGTGGCAGTATTATATTCAGGGGCCCAGTGTGTGGCAATATTATATTCAGGGGTACAGTGTGTGGAAGTATTATATTCAGAGGGTACAGTGTGTGGAAATATTATATTCAGAGGGTACAGTGTGTGGCAATATTATATTCAGGGATACAGTGTGTGGCAGTATTATATTCAGTGGGTACAGTGTGTGGCAGTATTATAGTCAGAGGTTACAGTGTGCAGCAGTATTCAGGTCATACATCCTCCACACTTCAGTTGTTAGTTTGCTATTGCCTTCATGGCACTGAGGCCTCTAGGTGTGCATACAGCTTGGACCTTTACCGGATGGCAGACCTGGATAAGCGGACCCTCACTAAAAATAGGTGAGTAACCCTGGTCTATATATATTTCCTATCTATGTCAGTGTTTCCCAACCAGGGTGCCTCCATCTGTTGAAAAACTACAACTCCCAGCATGTTGGGGTGACACCATTTTCTACCGCACCGGGTGACACCAACCCTAGCAACGCCACTGATGAGGAGACTTACCGACCTGATAAAGGGACATACCTTCCTAAAGGATACTACCTACTTAATGGGGCGGAGTTACTTATCAGGGCCCTATCCACCTAATGGGGTGACATACTGGTTTGCCTATTAAGTTTCTATTAATAAAGGGCCTTATTTACATACTATTTTGGTTGGAATTATTTTATGTTCCAGGACAAGTGGATTGTCATGAGGGACAAGTAGATTGTGCTCCATTCTAGTCCCTTGGACAAGTTGTTTTTTTTTATTTATTTTTTATTTCCACACCCCTGCTTATCATTTTGTACTTGCATATCTACTGATATTAAATATGTTTTTTTTCTCTTTCTGCCTTAGAGTTCTGTCCAGATGATGTTTGAAGAGAATTTGGCCCTTCAGCCCAATGTGAAACTCAGCCATGTTTCATGTACCAAGCATTCTGACAGCAGTATGGTAAGGATGGTATCTATAAGTGATGAGGGCTGAATATGTTGTGTAGGCAACTTTGCCACTTTGCTTATATCTTGTTGCCTTTTCTATGGATGGCACAATTTATCATGTAAAAGTAGAAGCAGCACAGAGGCACGAGTGGATACAATGTTTCTGCTAAACATACTACTCCATACTACTCTACATACATCAGGGTGTAGAAGGAAAAGGTAGCAGGCACCTACTAAATAGAGGCAATGAACCTCTGCCAGGCTGATTGGGCAGTACTTGATGCAAAAAAAAAAATAAAAAAAAAAGTTTCTTAGGCTACATTCACATCACTATTTTGCAATACGGTTTTGTTTTGTTTTCAAGATAAATGTGTATTTTTTTTTTTTTTAAACTGTATACAAAAAACTGACAAAATTTGTATGAGATGTATGCTCAATGCAGTTGCTTATAGCTGGGTGAAGGGCACAACAGCAGCGCCCTTTACTAGAACTCTTCCCCAGCTCTTCAATTGAAGCAGGAGACAGACTCCATAGACTATAATGAAGCCTGTCTCTTGTAATCAGTTGGCTTGTGCCCTAAGCTGTATAGTGAAGTAAGCAGTTGTGCGCTTTCATTGCCTAGAAGTAATGATCGGTGGGGGTCTTGGCATTAAGAACCTGACTGACCTTTACTTTGCCCTGTCAATTTAGATATTTAAATGACCGTAATGCCTACATTGCACTGGATATTGCATATTTGGTTAGATCAGAATTAAGCCATGTTCACTAACTTATGTTTTAGAACATGCCATTTCTGTTCTTTTTTATTATTATTTTTTTTTATTTAATTTTTAATTTTTTAATTTTTTAATTTTTTTTAAACCCTATTCACATACTCTGCAAAGATCCCTTTCACATTATTGCTGCACTGTCCAAATGGAAACTCTGCGCCATCTACACTAAACTACAATGAAGCCACTGTAAGCCAATGTATGCTGATCTGCTGGCCAATCAGGGGCAGAAATGCTTTATATCTGTGTCATGATTTTTCTGCAAATCCATGCAGAGTAAAAAATAAATAAATAAATAAAATATCCTTGTTCAAAGTCCGGGACAGCAGGCAAGTATTGCATTTTTTTTCATATCGTCATCATGACAGCACCACATGAGATTCCCCCCAGCAGCTCTTAACAGAAACAGAAAGCACAAAGGTTAAAAAGACCCCTCCGTGTTTTCTGTTCTTATGGAGTAGTGGTACAGAGAGGTTTTTACCTCTGGGTCCTGGGCTGGTCTAGGGTCCGTTTGGTGGAAATCAGGTACTCTGGAGTCTCCCTCTTCCCTCATGGCACCAGGTCATGACTCTCTGGTGGTGCCTCTCTAGTCCCATGCTTTGTCCCTCACAATTCTGGCAGTTGATGCGGGTGGCCCATGCTGTTTGGCCAGCCTCGGGAGCACTAAAAAGTTTTCCCTGGTTGCTGCAGGCTACAGGCGTCGTGCGTCTATTATGTTCTCAGGATTGGCTAGCTGAGATGGTGCTGTCCACTGGGAATGCCGCCGGAACTTCAGAGGGTGCTGAATTTGAATGGGGAAGCATACAAAAGGTGCCCGTTCCCTCTATACATCCCGCTGTTGCCACGGATGCTCCTGCTGCTTGCTGCTCAACATCTCTGGGGCGCTTGGCGTCAATCAACCATGTTAGTAGCGGACTCTGGGGGGCTTTGCTCACTTACTTTCTGTAGGGGGTAATGTGTTTTTTATTTTTATTTTTTATTGTGGGCTTCCTCCTCTTCATTTTAGGAGGACAGGAAGGTCCTGAAGAAAACCTAAAGATATTTGTAGGGAATTAAAAAAATTAAATGAAAAAATGTCTGTTTTGGGTTTGGTTTTTACTAGGTCTGGTTAAACCGTTATGCTAATCCTGTACTGAAAAAAATATTGTACAACAAGAATTCCCATCTTTTATGGAGGAACTACACTATTATAAATAAAGAATTGCAGGCTTTGGTTGCTGTGGCTATGCCAAGACAATCTGTTATGGATCCCGCTCCACCACTGGATGCCTTTCCTTCATTGGTTTCCCTTATGGGTTCTCCGCCGACTAAAGGACGTGGGATGGACACTGTTGTAAATACAGATTTGGATTCTAAATCTCCTATAGTTTCATTTAACTCTGACTGATGAAGAGGGTAACATTATAGAATAAGAGGTTTACACCTCACAATTTCCGTGTGGAATTCCACATTGGAATTCTGCACGGAGATTCTGGAGCAGCTGAGTCCCATTGTATTCAATTGGATTCTGCTGTGCAGGGTGGAATTTCTGCGCCAGATGTTTCTGGCACGGAATTGCAAATTCTGTGTCCGCAGAAAGAAAGAACCTGGCCATTCTTGCTGCGGACTCCATACGGTATGCATAGCAGTCTAGGAGATGGCACATTCTGAAGTGTGAAAATAGCCTTATTCTTAGGCTATTAATATATTATTAGGGGTGCAGTGAACATCGCTGAGACCCTGAAGCTGTCCTGTATGCGGGACCTAAACCATGCAAAAGGCAGGTTTTTAATGTGCATAATAACGTTAAAAACCTTATTCTTGGTTGGTAGATGTGTCTAAGATAGTGGGAAAAAATCCCCTGCAGGTGCATCCTCGCTTAAAGGGGTACTCAGCTGCCCCAGTGTTCGGAACATTTTGTTCCGAACGCTTGGAGTGGGGGTCATGACGTCACACCATGCCCCCTCAATGCAAGTCTATGGGAGGGAGAGTGACTGCCGCCACGCCCCCATAGACTTGCATTGAGGGGGTGTGGCAGTGATGTCACAATCCCCGTTGTCTGCACCCAGAGTTCTAAATTAATGTTGGGTGCTGCACAGATAATTGCTGGGGTCCCAGCGGCGGGACTTTGGATAGGGGATAAGATGTCTAGGGGTGGAGTTCCCCTTTAACCCCTAGAGGACGCCCTGGGCATCTGGCTCTTAGCGCACCAGGACATACATGTATGACCTGTGTCCCACTGCGGCTATGAAGCGAGTGCAGGAGCTGTTAGATTTTACCATATATAATGCTTGGCAACGCGTTATATATGGTAACATTTTTATTCTCACAGGACTTTTTTTTTCCCCCCCCAGGAATGGTGATCATATGAAGTAATAAAGTTGCCCCGGCCTGCGTCGTCTCTCTGCTCCCTAAGCAGACAGAGCACAGCAGTGATGAGAGCCATCAATCACACTAAGGGGGCTTCACAACGGCCAGAGCAACAGAACCTGGTAGGTACAGCTTCCCTCCTAGTTCCCTACTTAAGGGGTGGCCGGAACTTGGATGGTGAGATAAAGATTTTACCATTTATAACGAGTTGACAAAACTTTTTCTATAAGAGAGGCAATGTCAATTTGGGGGTCAATAACCTCATGCATACTGGCGGTTCCGTGGTGCTTGTCATTCCAGAACCCTTCAAAGTCAGATCCTGAGGTTTTAGAATCGATCTCAGTCCTCTCTAGAAAAGTGAAAAATATTTCTTATTGACTAAGATTCTCCCTAATATGATGGTTGAAGGAGAACTTGATTGAGGGTGTACTCTGGCTTCTTTTCCCGGTCAAATCTATAACAAATTTCAGCATTTGGAGTTGGGTGGCTCGTGTTGAAGGCCTCCTCCTACAGGGGACCTGCTTTCAAGAGTCTCGGGGGTTGCTACTAAAATCATTGAGAATTGAAAGTAGTTTTCATGGCATTAAAAGCTTCAAAACATCTTTTGTAGCATGTAATAGTTTTCTTGGGCAATGTTACAGCAGGCGGAGGCAGAGAGGGTCTGAGTCATCTTCATAGCCCCAATGTGGCCAAGGTTTAATCTCCTGAGAAATCTCTCCCTAGTAGACCCTGTACTTCTCCCTCAAAGAGACAACCTTCTAGAAAAAAAAGGAACTCTCTAAAAGGGTTAAAGATACCTTGTTGAAAAGTAAAAAAAAAAATAAAATCTACCTCTACCACCTAATTATTAATGGAAAATTTCACTCCTGGTGTGGTTCTTCTCTTCCAGATCCTCTTAATCCAAATATATCTAAAACTCTTTAATATTTTACAAGTTCAAATGGCCGCGATGTGCTGTTATTTTGACACTTGTATAGCTGAACAAAAATATGTCAAAAGGGGGGGCACGGGCAGGCGCACTGGAGCACGGACAGGTTTGTGGAGAGCTCCGGCCGGGGCCTAACTTTATAGGGCTTCAGCACCGTGGCATGGGGAGAAAGAGACTGGGAAAAGCCTCCTCACGTACCTCTCAGCCCAGGTCAGCCTGTCGGGACATCGCTGCGTACTTCCAGCCAGCTCACGGCTCTCACCGTGCGCTGGGACCTATAACTCCTCTGCCTCTTGTGGAACAAGCGCAGCAGGGAGCGGCATCTCATCAGCCTGCTGCAGCCGACAGCGCATCTGACAGTGCGCATACAGCCAGGATCTCTACTGGGGAACTTCCACTGCTTGATTATCCCCCTTCTCCCTCCACAACTGCAGGTATTGCTGCTACAGTGTGGATTAAAAGTTTGGGCACCCCAGGTAAAAATTTGTATTAATGTGCATAAAGAAGCCAAGGATCTCCAAAAGGCATCAAATTACAGATTAGACATTCTTATAATATGGCAACAAAAGTTAGATTTTATTTCCATCATTTACACTTTCAAAATAACAGAAAACAGAATTTATAGCATGCATTGCCCCCTTTGCAAAGCTGAGACCTGCCAGTGTCATGGATTGTTCTCAATCATCATCTGGGAAGACCAGGTGATGTCAATCTCAAAGGTTTTAAATTCTCAGACTCATCTGACCTTGCCCCAACAATCAGCGCCATGGGTTCTTCTAAGCAGTTGTCTAGAAATCTGAAACTGAAAATAGTTGACGCTCAAAAGCTGGACAAGCTATAAGAAGATAGCAAAACGTTTTCAGATGTCGATATCCTCTGTTCGGAATGCAATTAAGATATGGCAGTCATCAGGAACAGTGGAAGTTAAAGCAAGATCTGGAAGACCAAGAAAAATTCATCAGACAGAACAGCTCGCAGGATAGTGAAAAAAAACCATTCAAAACCCACGTTTGACTGCACAATCCCTCCACAAAGATCTGGCAGACACTGGATTTGTGGTACACTATTCCACTATAAAGAGATACTTGTACAAATATGGTCTTCATGGAAGAGTCATCAGAAGAAAACCTCTTCTACATCCTCACCACAAAAATCCGTGTTTGAACTTTGCAAATGAACATATAGACGAGCCTGATGCATTTTGGAAACAAGTTCTGTGGACTGATGAGGTTGAAATTGAACATTTTGTCCGTAATGAGCAAAGGTACGTTTGGAGAAGGGGAACAGAATTGAATGAAAAGAACCTCTGTCCAACTGTTAGAGTACCTCTCATCTAAAAAAATTTTTTATTTTATTTTATAGTTTATCTATAAATACATTTTCTAATTGGGGTTCTATTAAAAAAATGTACTTTTATGTGTTTTTTGTGTGTAAACTTTTGTCCACTACAGGTCTCCCTAGGAGTCCCTTTTTTAGTGATTTTGGACTTACGCCGGCATGGCAGCTGAGTACGAAATCGCATACTCAGCGCAGCTCCCCGCCTGTCAATCAGAAAGGCGGGAACGAGCGCTGTGCGCGCATCCCTGCATGGCGCACTCCTGACTCTGCCCGGCTAGCGGCGTCTTTAGGCTCCTCCCGCTGACAAGGAGAGCCGGTGTCCGGTGAAAAATTCAAACCTGTGAAAACTGGCGCGTGCTGGCCCAGAGTCAGTTGAGCGCAGCTCTGCAGGATAGAAGCAGCAGGGTGTGAGGTGGATTTTTGCATCCGCAGAGCAAGGGGAGAGAGGAGGTACACACCCCCTCCCTCATCTCCCTGAGCTCGGGAGGATGCAGATCTCCACGGGGAGAAGTACACGCCCCCTCCCTGAGCTCCCGAGAAGCCAGAGCAAGGAGGGGGGTCCCTGTTAGGGGTGTGTGTGTGTATGCTGGGAGTTTTTAGAAAAGTGAAAAATATTTCTTATTGACTAAGATTCTCCCTAATATGATGGTTGAAGGAGAACTTGATTGAGGGTGTACTCTGGCTTCTTTTCCCGGTCAAATCTATAACAAATTTCAGCATTTGGAGTTGGGTGGCTCGTGTTGAAGGCCTCCTCCTACAGGGGACCTGCTTTCAAGAGTCTCGGGGGTTGCTACTAAAATCATTGAGAATTGAAAGTAGTTTTCATGGCATTAAAAGCTTCAAAACATCTTTTGTAGCATGTAATAGTTTTCTTGGGCAATGTTACAGCAGGCGGAGGCAGAGAGGGTCTGAGTCATCTTCATAGCCCCAATGTGGCCAAGGTTTAATCTCCTGAGAAATCTCTCCCTAGTAGACCCTGTACTTCTCCCTCAAAGAGACAACCTTCTAGAAAAAAAAGGAACTCTCTAAAAGGGTTAAAGATACCTTGTTGAAAAGTAAAAAAAAAAAAAAAATCTACCTCTACCACCTAATTATTAATGGAAAATTTCACTCCTGGTGTGGTTCTTCTCTTCCAGATCCTCTTAATCCAAATATATCTAAAACTCTTTAATATTTTACAAGTTCAAATGGCCGCGATGTGCTGTTATTTTGACACTTGTATAGCTGAACAAAAATATGTCAAAAGGGGGGGGCACGGGCAGGCGCACTGGAGCACGGACAGGTTTGTGGAGAGCTCCGGCCGGGGCCTAACTTTATAGGGCTTCAGCACCGTGGCATGGGGAGAAAGAGACTGGGAAAAGCCTCCTCACGTACCTCTCAGCCCAGGTCAGCCTGTCGGGACATCGCTGCGTACTTCCAGCCAGCTCACGGCTCTCACCGTGCGGGAGGATGCAGATCTCCACGGGGAGAAGTACACGCCCCCTCCCTGAGCTCCCGAGAAGCCAGAGCAAGGAGGGGGGTCCCTGTTAGGGGTGTGTGTGTGTGTATGCTGGGAGTTTTTAGAAAAGTGAAAAATATTTCTTATTTTGTATGCTGGGAGTTTTAGTCCCTGTTAGGTGTGTGTATGCTTGGAGTTGTATTCCCTGTTGTGTGTGTATGCTGGGAGTCCCTGTTAGGTGTGTGTATGTATGCTGGGAGTTGTAGTCCTTGTTAGGTGTGTGTGTGTATGCTCGGAGTTGTAGTCCCTGTTAGGTGTGTATGCTGGGAGTTGCAGTCCCTGTTAGGTGTGTGTATGCTAGTGTTTCCCAACCAGGGAATGCTGGGAGTTGTAGTTTTACAACACCTGGAGGCACCCTGGTTGGGAAACACTGGTGTATGCCCTGTATCTGTGTGGTGAACTAAAACTCCCAGGAGACTACAGAGACAGCTGCTGGTGTTATACCACAGACTGAAGACTCCTGAATGACACATGCTGGGAGTTGTAGTCCCTGTTATGTGTGTATGCCAGTGTATCCCAGCCAGTGCTGAGTTATATATTAGTGTGCTGTGTATAACGCAGGTTTTCTCGGGCTGCAAGGGGGGGGGGGGGGGGGGGGACAAACTGCACGGGCTGGCTTCTGCTTTTTCATGGGGTGTTCATTAGCCCCATAAAGAGGACATAGAAATGAATGGGATTTGTATAGGTCAAGATTATCATTGAATGAACCCTGTGCATTTCTATGTCAGCGTTCATACAGGGAAGCAGAGATGCATTGGGTTCATACAGGGAAGCAGAGATGCAGGGGGTCTATACAGGGAAGCAGAGATGCACGGGGTTCATACAGGGAAGAAGAGATGCACGGGGTTCATACAGGGAAGCAGAAATGCACGGGTTCATACAGGGAAGCAGAAATGCACGGGTTCATACAGGGAAGCAGAAATGCACGTGTTCATACAGGGAAGCAGAAATGCACGGGGTCCATACAGGGAAGCGGAAATGCACGGGGTCCATACAGGGAAGCAGAGATGCACTGGTTTCATACAGGGAAGCAGAGATGCACGGGGTTCATACAGGGAAGCAGAGATGCACGGGGTTCATACAGGGAAGTAGAGATGCACGGGGTTCATACAGGGATGCAGAGATGCACGAGGTTTGTACAGAGGTCTTCATGTCAACGTTCATTGCACTGCAGCTTTGAGAGAAAATCATGTCAGAGGGACGTACAGGAGAAATAACTCTGTAGCATGTACAGCTTCATCCAGGGAAAATTGAGAAGGAGGAGAAAACGGATTTAGGCAGCGGTCACCAATTGAAATCTACACTTGCAGAATTCTGCAAGTGGAGTTTGATTAAATCATTAACCTGTCTAGGACCACGGGCGTACCTGTACGCCCTCAGGGTTTCCGGTCACCATCGATATCCGGGATGTGAACGGAACTGGATGCCGGCTGAAATCACTGGATGCCAGTGTCTGGGGGGGGGGGGGGCACCTGAGCCCCCCCCCCCCCATGTTGGTCAATTCAGACCGGAGATTTCTGGCGATTCCAGGTCATATGGGTCTCCGGTGATCCGGTAAATAAGGGTGTTCGGGGCTGTCCAAGACAGCTTCGATCACACTGAAGTGATAGGAGTGAGGTGGCGGTGTGCCACCCCTCCTATCTCTGCTTTTGGCCGGTCAGAAGCGACCGACCAATAGCAGATCGTGGTGGTGGTGCAAGGGTTAAAGTGCAGGTCCCCCGCTCTGCCCACCCATGGTAGTCTGGGCAGTGCGGGGGAGCTGTGATGTGAGCAGCGGTGGAGGTCCCTTACCAATTGCGGGTGGCGATCCTCCTCTGTGTGGCGGGCGGCGATCGTGCTGTTGACGGGAGCCAGGAGGTGAGTAGTTGCCTAGCAACTTCTGGAGGGCCACAGTTTGGAGATCACTGTGCAGTGGTCTCTAAATTGTGGCCATCCAGATGTTGCATAACTACAACTCACAGCATGCACTGACAGACCATACATGCTGGGAGTTGTAGTTTTGCAACAGCTGGAGGCTCACTGGTGGGGAAGCACTGAGTTAGGCTCTGTTACCTAACTGGGTGCTTCCTCACCAGTGTGCCTCCTGCTGTGGCAAAATTACAACTCCCAGCATGCACTGATAACCGAAGGGCATGCTGGGAGTTGTAGATATGCAACAGCTGGAGGTACACAAATACAACTCTCAGCATACCCAGACAGCCATTTGCTGTTTGGGCATGCTGGGAGTTGTAATTTTGCCACAGAAGGAGGATCTGCAAGATCTGGATGGCTACAATTTAGAGACCACTGCGCAGTGATCTCCAAACTGTGGCCCTCCAGATGTTGCTAGGCAACTACTCATCTCCTTGTTCCCGTCAACAGGACGATCGCTGCTTGCCACACTTAGAGGAGGATCGCCGCAAGCAATTGGTAAGGGACCTCCACCGCTGCTCACATCGCAGTTCCCCCGCTCTGCCCGGACAACCGTGGATGGGCAGAGCGGAGGAACTGAATTTTAACCCACGCGCCACCTCCCCGATATGTTATTGGTCGGTCGCTTCTGACCGTCCAATAGCAGAGATAGGAGGGGTGGCACCCCCGCCACCTCACTCCTATCACTTCAGGGTGATCGAAGCTGTCTTGTACAGCCCCGAACACCCTTATTTACCGGGTCACCGGAGACCCATATGACCTGGAATCACCATAAATCTCCTGTCTGAATTGACCAACATGGGGGGGGGGGGGGCCTCAGGAGCCCCCCAGCAGGCATCCCATTCTGTTCACCGCCCGGTTACCGGTGGTGACCGGAAACCCTGAGGGCATACAGGTATGCCCTTGGTCCTAAACAGGTTAATGATTTAATCTAAAACTCCACTTGCAGAATTCTGCAAGTGTAGATTTCAGTTGATGACCGCCGCCAAAATCCGTTTTTCCCTCCTTCTCAATTTCCCCTGAATGAAGCTGTACATGCTACAGAGTTATTTCTCCTGTACATCCCTCCTGACATGATTTTCTCTCAAAGCTGCAGTGCAATGAATGCTGACATGTAGACCTCTGTAAAAACCTTGTGCATCTCTGCTTCCCTGTATGAACCCCATGCATCTCTGCTTCCCTGTATGAACCCCGTGCATCTCTGCTTCCCTGTATGAACCCCGTGCATCTCTGCTTCCCTGTATGAACCCCGTGCATCTCTGCTTCCCTGTATGAACCCCGTGCATCTCTGCTTCCTTGTATGAACCCAGTGCATCTCTGCTTCCCTGTATGAACCCCGTGCATTTCTGCTTCCCTGTATGAACCCTGTGCATCTCTGCTTCCCTGTATGAACCCTGTGCATCTCTGCTTCCCTGTATGAACCCTGTGCATCTCTGCTTCCCTGTATGAACCCTGTGCATCTCTGCTTCCCTGTATGAACCCTGTGCATCTCTGCTTCCCTGTTTGAACCCCGCGCATCTCTGCTTCCCTGTATGAACCCCGCGCATCTCTGCTTCCCTGTATGAACCCCGCGCATCTCTGCTTCCCTGTATGAACCCCGCGCATCTCTGCTTCCCTGTATGAACCCCGCGCATCTCTGCTTCCCCTGTATGAACCCTGCGCATCTCTGCTTCCCTGTATGAACCCCGCGCATCTCTGCTTCCCTGTATGAACCCCGCGCATCTCTGCTTCCCTGTATGAACCCCGCGCATCTCTGCTTCCCTGTATGAACCCCGCGCATCTCTGCTTCCCTGTATGAACCCCGCGCATCTCTGCTTCCCCTGTATGAACCCTGCGCATCTCTGCTTCCCCTGTATGAACCCCGCGCATCTCTGCTTCCCCTGTATGAACCCCGCGCATCTCTGCTTCCCCTGTATGAACCCCGCGCATCTCTGCTCCCCTGTATGAACCCCGCGCATCTCTGCTCCCCTGTATGAACCCCGCGCATCTCTGCTCCCCTGTATGAACCCCATGCAATTCTACGTCCCTGTATGAACGCTGACATAGAAATGCACAGGGTTCATACAGTGATGTTCATATCCTGTACAAACCCCATGCATTTCTATGTCCTCTTTATGGGGCTAATGAACACCCCATGAAAAAGCAGAAGCCAGCCCGTGCAGTTTGTCCCCCCCCCCCCCCGTTGAGGAAACCTGCGTTATACACAGCACACTAATATATAACTCAGCACTGGTTGGGATACACTGGCATACACACATAACAGGGACTACAACTCCCAGCATGTGTCATTCAGGAGTCTTCAGTCTGTGGTATAACACCACCATGCTGTCTCTGTAGTCTCCTGGGAGTTGTAGTTCACCACACCGATACAGGGCATACACCAGTGTTTCCCAACTAGGGTGCCTCCAGGTGTTTCAAATCTACAACTCCCAGCATTCCCTGGTTGGGAAACACCAGCATACACACACCTAACAGGGACTGCAACTCCCAGTATGCACACACCCCTAACAGGGACTACAACTCGCAGTATACACACACCCCTAACAGGGACTACAACTCCCAGCATACACACACCCCTAACAGGGACTACAACTCCAAGCATACACACACCTAACAGGGACTACAACTCCCAGCATACACACAGACCTAACAGGGACCACAACTCCCAGCATACACACACACCTAACAGGGACTACAACTCCCAGCATGCACAAACACACACAACAGGGACTACAACTTCCAGCATACACACACCTAACAGGGATTACAACTCCCAGCATACACACACCTAACAGGGACTACAACTCCCAGCATACACACACCTAACAGGGACTACAACTCCCAGCATACACACACACACACCTAACAGGGACTACAACTCCCAGCATACACACACCTAACAGGGACTACAACTCCCAGCATACACACACACACCTAACAGGGACTACAACTTCCTGCATACACACACACCTAACAGGGTCTACAACTCCCAGCATACACACACACACACACCTAACGGACTCCCAGCATACACCCATAACAGGGACTACAACTCCCAGCATACATACACACACACACACACACACACCTAACAGGGACTACAAATCCCAGCATACACACACTAACAGGTACTCCCAGCATACACACATATGGACTACAACTCACAGCATACATACACACACACCTAACAGGGACTCCCAGCATACACACATAACAGGGACTACAACTCCCAGCCTACATACACACACAACAGGGACTACAACTCCCAGAATACATACACACACCTAACAGGGACTCCCAGCATACACACACAACAGGGAATACAACTCCAAGCATACACACACCTAACAGGGACTACAACTCCCAGCATACATACACACACCTAACAGGGACCCCCCCCCCCCTCCTCCTCCTCCTCACATAGAAATAATCCCCAAGCAGAGATTTATTCCCAGTCCCTGCAGTGTATGAATCCCCAGGCCATGTACAGTAAACACAGACAGGGCTGAGGGGAGATGAGCGCCGCTCTGGCTTCTAGACCTGTGTCCTCCGAGGGGAGATGCGGGAGCCATGCTCCTCTCTCCCCTGCTCTGGCTGTCCATGGAGATCTGCGTCCTCAGCTCGGGGAGCTCAGGGAGGGGGCGTGTACTTCTCCCCGTGGAGATCTGCATCCTCCCGAGCTCAGGGAGATGAGGGAGGGGACGTGTACCTCCTCTCTCCCCTTGCTCTGCCCTCACCCAGCTCTAGCTTCGGAAATCTTAGGAGAGCTGGGGTAGGAGCGGACGCAGGAATTCACGGGGGTCCTCTCTGTATGGCACATGTATAGCCAACAGAGGAGGAGGCTGCCGTCCCTCCCCTGTACTCCGCCTGTATGCGTGCTTGCGTGCTCCCGAAAGGGAGCGCCGCATACAGGAAGAATGGCAGAAGCTGGCCCGGCCAGGCTTCTGATGATGTTGCGCCTGCCGAGCCACGCCCACTTCCTGCCCTCGTATACTGCTCAACACTGAGCTACCGAAGATGCTATGAAAAAGGTATATACATGGGGTTTTAAACTAAAATAAATACAGGGATAGAGATAGTTAGTCTGGGACAGATGGGGAGGAGGATTAGGGAAAGTTTAGTTGATGATAGGTGCTCTTTAAGCATGGGGGTGGATCAATCATGCTTTGGGGTTGTATTGCAGCCAGTGGCACAGGGAACATCTCATGAGTTGAAGGAAAAATGGATTCAATAAAGTTTCAGCAAATTTTGGATGCCAACTTGATGCCATCTGTGAAAAAGCTGAAGTTATAGAGAGGATGGCTTCTTCTAATGGATAATGATCCTAAACACACCTCGAAATCCACGGGGGATTACATCAAGAGGTGTGAACTGAAGGTTTTGCCAAGGCCTTAACAATCTCCTGACCTCAACATAATTGAAAATCTATGGATAGACCTTAAAAGAGCAGTGCGTGACAGACAGCCCAGAAATCTCAAAGAACTGGAAGACTTTTGTAAGGAAGAATGGGCAAAGATACCTCAAACAAGAATTGAAAGACTCTTGGCTGGCTACAAAAAGCGTTTACAAGCTTGCCAAAGGGAGCAGTACAAGAAATTTAACTCTGCAGGGTGCCCAAACTTTTGCAGATGCCATTTTTTTTGTTTTGTTATTTTGAAAGAGTAAATGATGGAAATAAAATCTAACTTTTGTTGACATATTATTATAAGAATGTCTTATCTGTAATTTGATGCGTTTTGGAGATTTTTCCATCTTTCCTTGGCTTCTTTATGCACATTAATACAAATTTTTACCTGGGGTGCCCAAACTTTTGATCTCAATTGTACTATCCCCACACTTATCCAACATGTATAATTATGCGGCCACTATAGGTTCTTTTTCTCAAGACCTGCTTGCAGCAAACATAGTCACATTACCAAAGCATGGAAAGGCCCCAACCACCCCAGCCAATTTTCGGTCTATATCCCTTCTCAACCTAGATATGAAAATCTATGCGAAAATTCTAGCCAGTCGCATACAAAATATGCTCCTGAATCTACTGCACCATGATCAAGTGGGATTTACTACCGGTCGCCAGGCTAGTGATGGCACTCGTAGGGTTATTGACCTCATTTCTTGGGCTAGAAGATGCAGGATGCCCTATATATCAATCCTTCTGCCAGGTTATTTATAAACAACCACTTCTGATCCCTTCTGTATAACCAATGGAACTAGCCAAGGATCCCCACTTTCCCCACTTTTATTTGTTCTCGTGATAGAACCTTTAGCTGCTAAAATTAGACAAAAGGACTTTATATCTGGTATACCCACACCAAATGGAATTCATAAAATTTGCCTTTTTGCAGACAACATATTATTGTTGCTTTCTGATCCACAACATTCTCTTCCTGAAATCTCTGTAGAACTTCGAGAATTATAGCGAAGTATCATATTATTATAAAATCAATGTCAATAAATCTCATATTCTCAAAATCTGTCTTTCTAAATTGCTCACCACACATATCCAACAGTCGTTCCCATATAAATGGGAAAAAAAATCTCTCTGCCCTATCTGGGCATTAATTTGACAGTAGACCTTAATAATTTAATCCCAGAGAACTATAATGCACTATACACTTCCATTCAACAGGATTTATCCTCCCTAGGAAAGTTCTATTGGAGCTAGTTTGGAAGGATTAATGTTTACAAGATGTTCATCTTGCCAAAAATTCTTTATCTCATGCGTACCATTCCTTTAGCATTACCCATTAGTGTGTTAAACAAATTCAGTAGACAAATGCCAGACTTTGTCTGGCTTAAATCCAAACCCAGACTGTCAGCAACTTTAATGACCAAGATAGCTGAAAATGGAGGTACTGGTCTACCTAACCAATCAGCTTACATGCAGGCCACACTATTGAAACAATCCTTAGAGTGGTTGAAACCTTCTAATACTAAAACACCATGGGTACTGCTGGAGGAATCAATGTGCGGTATAGATGATTGGACCCCCCCTTACTAATAAATTCACTTAAGATCAACAAAACCACACTTAGAACGAATAAAGTAATATCAGATAACATCAAACTATGGAATATTAGACCCACAAAGAGTAGTAACTCTGTGACTGATAGTTCTATCGATCTTACTTTGGAATCCATTTCACTCTTCACCCCGCTCTCTGACCTCCATTTATGGATAGACAAGGGTTTCACCCTATTAAAACATTTTTACAGAGATAATAAGATTATCTCCTTTGATGCACTCCAATTTACACAGAATTTTCCAAACACATAGAGGAAAACTTACACCGCCATTATCAAACATTTGAAAGCTTTCCCTCAGACTACAGTATCTATTCCTCAAACTTTAATTGATCTAATGAACATATCATCTGATTCTATCTCAAAACTCACCCTTAAACCTTTATATCAGTTTTACAACAATGACTTCTATGTCAACAATGGAATTCAACACTCCAAATGGGAAAAGGAATTAAATCTAATCATTTCTAACTGAATGGGCTCAAGCTTTCAAATCTCTTAAAGGCACATCTTGTATAGGACAGAGAGAACAGTTTTTCAAAATGATGTCTATGTGGTATTACACTCCAGCCAAATTACATTACATGATCCCTTCTCACTCCCAGTTATGCTGGAGAGGATGTGGCTCAACAGATAAGCCATATCTTCTGGATTTGTCCTGCACTCCATGCATTGAAAAAAGGTGTAGATGAGCTGGTACAACTAATAACACTCAAATCCGTTTCCTTATCCAACAAACTTGCACTATTAAATATAGGCCTACACAACGCAGACACAAATTTCAGGACACAGTTATGTCACATTTTGATAACATACAGGACACTTATTGCATCCAGGTGGAAAACAACCTCTGTACCTTCTACAGCCGACATCATAGAAGCTGTTAAATCTAGCTGCTTTTATGAGACATCATATGCTTGGAAGATGAACAACAGACTGACCTGCGAGTCAAAATAGAGAAGTTGGACGAAGCATTACCCTGTGAAATAAATATCTCCAGCTGTTTACCTACATTTTTTATGTTTTTACCAAGGTCCCTGAAAATATCGTACTATAAATGATATCCCATTGAGAGATATTAGATTACTGTGTGCCATTATTTATACTCATACTTATATTTATTCTTACATATACTTGCTTATATTCACTTATAATCTGCTACTTGGAATATCTTCAGTTGGAACACTTTTTTTTTTTTCATTCTCTTCAATTCTTAATGGACCTGACCCCTTTTGAACGTATGTGTTTCCAAACTTCACCCTATTAAACAAATCTCTTTAATATATGATATAGTGCTGGACTCTGTATCTACTTCTATACTTCCCTTTCTGAAGACATGGGAATCGGAATTGGGAACATCTTTTTCAGACTCTGAATGTGATAAATCTTTTTATTTATGTCACAAGATGTCACTTGCTGGCAAATGTCAAGAAACCAACTATAAGATACTCCCGAGGTGGTACAGAGTCCCTGCAGTACTACATACATTTTATTTGCAGGTTTCTCCATTATGTTTGAGATGCGCTCTAGAAATAGCCAATATGGGGGATATTTATCAAAGGATTTAGACTGTTTTTTCCTGTCTAAATTTGTCGCACAGAAAGTCGCAGTCTAAATATGTGCGACTTTTCTGCGACTTTTGCTTTGAGGATTTTTAGAACATGATGCATTCTAGTCTATTTTAAACGGAAAAATGCATTGGTGCAGAATTTATCAAAAGTGACTTTTCAGCGACAAGTCGCATCGGCTGAAAGTATGCCAAAATGTCAGACCATGCCGAAGCAGGTTTAAATACAGTCTAAAGCATAGATCCCAAAGTCTGTGCACAGAATTTATCAAGAGCCGTGTGACTTTTGATAAATTAGTTGCTCAATAGACCAGCCCAACGCTCTGTAGTTTGATCTATATTGATGCGAGACATAGACAGCTTTGATAAATCTCCCCCCTATGACCCATATATGGTGGTCTTGTCACTTAATTCATTCGTTTTGGAGCAAGGTTATAGATATTACACATAAGGTGACAGGTTTCCAACTAGAACATGCTCCTGCACCTTTACGCTTGTCTATCTTACCGTCGAGTAAAAAGTCAGTGGTTAATTCTTTATATCGCTTTTTTTCTTCAAGCTGCCGGGACAGTTCTACCCAGTCTATGGAAATGTCTGTCCATCACAGAATGGCTTACGGAAATAGGAGACCTCCATCGTATGGAAGAACTCAGAACGATATCTACGAATCGTTCAGCTAAACCTTTTTACACATTCTGATGTATCAACAATAAATCTAGGAAAACAGTCCCACTAGGCTAGGGATGAAGGTTAAAATATAGGAATATAAAAGAGAATAAGCGGAATAAAAGGGAGGGACAGGTCAGGGAATATTTGGACATTCGGCAATTTAAGCACTTAAAGTGCTGCAGGTGCTGGAGCTAGTAATAGTCTTTCCACAATTATAATTAACCTGACATAGTCATTGTTTTTACTGCAAAGACAGCTGTATGTCTGGATTGGAATAATATCAGTTGAAAGTATTTGATGGCAGAATTTTTGCAGTGCTGGAGGCCCCCTTTTTTGAGCCCACTTTACTCTGTCGGCACAGGGCTAGGTGTTAGCGGTCTCAAAGCTGGGGGTTTACTGTTGTATAATCAGTTGCTCTGTTTAATGGCCTCAGAACCTCCCTACCTCCGACGGCGCGGGGACCAATGTGCGGGGTTCTGAGTGCAATGATGTTAGACACAATAACACAGAGTTCACAATTTGTAATCCTTCGGAACCTCGCTAGTGCCCGGTGGTACGGGGACAAGTGCGCGGGGGGTTCCGAATGAGCTGTGATGTGGCACTATGTGCCTCTTACCGGCTTCTTCGCATTAGCTAGCCAGTGGAGCGGGGGATGGTTCCTGATGAGTTTTGGAATCCGTGCAGAAGATTCCTAGGTTCAAAGTCCTCCTTTTTGTCCACAAGTAGAGTGTTCTTGGGCTAGACGTGTTTCAGGGAGCCTTGTCCCCTTTTTCAATAGCAGTGAGAACTGAATGTCTTAGTAAGAATAATCAGGAAATTAAGGTATTTTATAACATGTGAGGTGATACATCATTAAGGTAATAGGCAAACCCTGGATGGGATTCCTGTGGGCTTGATAACATCTATGGGTATATTGTCATTGATCAAAACCTGGAAAATGTAGAAAGCAGTAATGGATAAAAGTAGTAAGGCTAGAATAATGATGAATAAGAAGCAGTGAAAAGAATGGAATAGATAATGTATAAAATATAAAGAGAAGAAAAAATAGATACAGATGCAGATAGATGAATAAATAGAAATGAATATAGAAGTAAGGGCTAACAAATGAACATAGGGATAAAGGGATTTGAAAGTGTGAATTGTAATAAAATGTTAACTAAAATCAGTGATTGGTATGTTGTCTGTGAAATAAAAATGAATGGTTGAATGCTGTGTTAGGGTGCTTTCACACTATAAAATTAATCCGTTTTAAAGATCCGTTCCGTTATGAAAACCCAGAAAATCGGCCATTAAACGTCCATTAGAAAATCCCATACATCCATTTGAAAATCCCATTATAGTCTATAGGATTTTTACATTATCCGTTTTAATCCGTTATAGTCCGTTATTAATAGGACGTTATTTTGTGACGGGAGAATGAACGGAAGAAATAGTGCATGCACTATTTCTCCCGTTACTATCTTCCGTCACAAAATAACGCTTGTTTGCCTCTTGACAACGCTACTTAGGTAGCGAAACATGTTGAGGGGGGCCATTTAGATTTTATCTATCAGCCATTGTCCTGCCTTCAAAGGTGCATGGATGTGCCTGCAGGCATCCTATGTTGCCATTAGTCATATACAGTTGCATTATCAGGACATACATGGCGAAAGTGTAAATTTTAAACTGTTTATATGTGCAGAAATTACACAATAAAGATTGCACTTTTAAATATAAGTTAGGTATTTGGGAAATTAGGGTTTTTCTGGGCTGCCCACGGGCAACCCATAAGTAAGTAGAATATAATTCTACCTACTTTTCTGTAATAAATCTAATAAGAAAGATAGAACTTTTCACACTTAGGTGTAATAGAGGTCTTGTGCATTACATAGAAATGGAGATTCTAATCTCTTCATTCATATTTAAGCCCCAATGAGGGCAAAAAAGGCATCTAAAGTTCCATCTGTAGGTGGTTAAAACGTGCTATTGAAAAAGCCCACAATTTTCAGGTAATCAAGTTCCTTAAGGATTGCAAGCACATTCCACTCTGGCCTTTGCTGTTTCCTGGGCTGGAAAAGCTTGGCTTCCTTGGAACAGATTTCTCGAGCAACAACATGGTCTACCCCCACAACTTCTTCCAGCACTAAACACCTTTAATCTGGTATGTCTCATGTGGTGCTGCTGTGATGTCTTTTCTTGAGTCCATAACGACAGCACCTGTTTATTTGCAGTTACACATTGCTATACACATTTTTATTCCCTTTGTGTGTATTGGAACTAAACCAAAAAAGGAGGGGGAAAAAAAAAAGCAAATTGGACATAATGTCACACCAAACTCCAAAAATGGGCTGGACAAAATTATTGGCACCCTTAACTTATTATTTGGTTGCACACTCTTTGGAAAAAAATATGGAAATCAGTTGTTGCTTCCTATAACCATAAAAATCTGTTGGTTATTCTCAGATTTCATGATGTCTTGCACACGTTCAAGGCACCCAGTGCCAGATGAAGCAATACAACCCCAAAACATCATTAAACCTTCACCATATTTCACTGTAAGCACGGTGTTCTTTTCTTTTGTAGGCCTCATTCCATTTTCGGTAAACAGTAGAATGATGTGCTTTACCAAAAAGCTCTATTTTGGTCTCATCTGTCCACAAGACGTTTTCCCAGGATGATTTTGGCTTAAGTTCATTTTGGCAAAATGTAGTCTTTCTTTCTTATGTCTCTGTGTCAGCAGCGGGGTCCTCCTGAGTCTCCTGCCATAGCATTTCATTTAAATGTTGACGGATACTTCTTGCTGACACTGATGCTCCCAGAGCCTTTGGGGTTCTTTGGAACTTGTTTGGGGCTGCTTATCCACCATCCAGACTATCCTGCGTTGACAGCTTTCATCAATTTTTCTCTTCCGTCCACCCCCAGGGAGATTAGCTACAGTGCCATGGGTTGCAAACTTCTTGATAATGCTGCAAACTGTGGACAAAGGCAAATCTAGATATCTGGAGATGGACTTGTAACCGTGAGATTAATGTTTCCACAATTTTGGTTCTCAAGTCCTCAGACAGTTCTCTTCTCCTCTTCCTGTTGTCCATGCTTAGTGTGGCACACACACACACACACAATGCAAAGACTAAAGTGAACTTTTTTCCTTTATCTGCTTTCAGGTGTGATTTTTATATTGCCCACGCCTGTTACTTGCCTTAGGTGAGTTTAAAGGAGCATCATATGCTTGAAACAATCTTATTTACCCAAAATTTTGAAATGGTGGCAATAATTTTGTCCAGCCCATTTTAGGAGTTTGGTGTGACATGATGTCCAATTTGCTTTTTTCCTCCCTTTTTTGGTTTAGTTCCAATACACACAAAGGGAATAAACATGTGTATATTGCAAAACATGTGTTACTGCAATCCTTTTCTGTGAGAAAAACTTCATTTTCTTGAAAAATGTCAGAGGTGCCAACATTTACGGGCATGACTGTATATAATTAATATAATAAGAATGATAATAAATATATATATTGTCTTTGTTTTTTTCTTATTAATGCTGGAATACCCTTTTTAAGTTAGATATCACAGCAACCCTACTTATTTGTTTGTATTTTACCCTTCAGTATTGTCTCTATCGTAGGTGTTCCTTTGTCATCTTTGTGCTGACACAGTGCGATTTCCAGTGTCTGTCACTCAAGAGTCCCCAGTTGCTGTTTCCTGTGATACCTACCAGGTCTCCTTAACTATACAAAGTGCACAGGTGATATTGCTATGCTATTTCTGTAGTTCTGTCTTTCTTTTCTTTTCTTTTATTAAATTTTTTATTACTAGCAGTATAATTTGTAAAAAAAATAAATAAATAAACATAATCACATTTTTATGACACACCCTTTTAGATTTGCTAAAAATTTTGCTTGCAAAGTTACTTTTAACCCCTTATAGACACAGGCTGTTTTTACTTTAAAGGGATTATCCAGTGGAATTCATTCCTTACTGTCCCCAAGCTGCATACAAAAATAACAAAGACTTTAACTCCTCTTCTTCAGCTCCCTTGTAGCTCTGGTAACACTGTTTTCTCCCAAGCTACAGAGCGTAGCATCCACAGTGGGGGGGAACTGACATGACAGTGCCGCTCACCAGTTACTGGCCAAGGCAGAACACTGCTGCCACCAGTGATTGGGGTAGTTGCGCTGTGACATGACATCTACAGCCTTGGCTGGCTCTGCTGAAGCAGACTGTCAGCATAGATGGGGGCACCCTAATCCCAGAGCTATGAGGGAGCGACAGAAGGTGAGTTAAAGTGTTTTTGTATACAGCTTCAGGGTAATAAGAAATGTAACCACTAGATAACCCCTTTAACCCCTTAAAGGGGTACTCCACTGGCCAGCATTCAGAACCTTTAGTTCCGAATGCTGTGTGCGCACTGCAGGGCTCAGCCATGCCCCCTCCCATAGACTTGCATTGAGGGATCATGGCCTGATGGCACGAGGCAGCATGGCTGACCCCCGCAGCGCGCACACAGCTGGCCAGTGGAGTACCCCTTTAAGGACATGCTCTGTAAATATACAGTGCTGCGGCGAGTAACTTCCCACACTGCCCAGTCCGCTTATGTCTCAGCTGTGAAGCAAGCGCCAGAGCAGGTGAGCTCATAGCAGACGGGGCCTCACCTATAATGGCTATCACCAGCGATCATGCTGATGTCTGCCATTAACCAAGTAAATGCCATGATGAATGCCAATCACTGCATCTATAGCGAAGCCAGAGGTTCTTGTGGTCTTATAGGACCCCTGCTGTCAATTGTGGGGGTTCGATAAGCTCAAATGACTGCCAAAGGTATCTTGCCTCCCTCTGGCATGCAGGATGGTCAAGCTTCTTGTGCAGCCTGGAGAGCCTGGAGCTATATAACATAGTACTGAACAGTTAGTAACAATTTACCCCCCACCCAAATGTATATAACAAAAATTAAATACATATAATAAAAAAACAGTGTTAGGAAAGTAAACATTGGGATCCTTTTAATCATTTTGACCCACAGAATAAACAAAACATGGCAGTTTTACCATAAAGTGTACAGCGTAAAAAACAATAATGCAGTGGAAAATAACTCCTTCAGATAGGGGATAAGTTATAGATCGCGGGGGGCAGGGGCCGTGTCGGCCCCCACGTCATGCTGGGGACAGACAAGTCCCTTTCCTGCAGACTGCCAGAGAAGTTATTTTCCACTACAGTATTCCTTTAAAGGGTACCTGTCATCAAGCCATATTTTCTAAACTCAGATTATATTCCCTTACTACTTCTAACACCCCTCATGCACTTCGGGGTGTTAATAGTACCCTGCACGCACTTCCTGAGTTTGGTCTCCTGAGAATTTTAACAGCAAGTAAATAGCAAAGTGTCTTATAATTACATAAGGAATTCAAAGTTTAGCTTAGTGACAGGTACTCTTTAATTTATCTTTAATTATGGTAAAATGAAAGGTGTCATTACAAAATACAATTAGTGGAGAAAAAAGTAATTCCTCTTATAAGCGAGGAGGAAAAAACGAAAATGCTAAAATGAAATTGACTATGTCCTTACAGCCAAAATGGTCTATGTCCTTAAAGAGAAACAGACAAGCTGTGTACACACACTAAACCCAGTATACTGGGTTATAATGTGGGTGAACAGCTAAAAAAAAAAAAAAAAAATAGCCTCACTTGCAGCAATCCTCCCAGTATATGTAAAGTTGTGTCTTCTTCCTTGTAGTGGTATTGTGCAGCTCTGCGTATTGGAGGCATGGAGCAGTCTCTCTTTCACAAGGAACACATGGATGATAGCACCCTAATCTTTGATACCTAATTTCTCCTGATCACATCAGTACACTATATTTGGTAATAAGCTGCTGTTTAGGCACACAGCAAGGCACAAAATGAGGAGTGCCTTTTGGCATTTTTTATGTAGAATTTGCAGAATCTGTTTTCTCACACCATGCACACTTGCAGTGCCCATGGTGGTACCAGTACCTCACAAGTGACCCCCATTTTGGAAACTAAACCCCTCAAATTATTCATTTAGGGGTAGCTCCCACAGGTGTTAATCATTTTTAGCATTACGCCATGAAAATTTTACATATTGATGTTAATTTGCTCTTTTTTCACCGAACAAATGTTTTTCAAAGCTGTTGTACAGAGTGAAAATTGTAATTGCAACACCTAGCTTGTGCCACTGGAGACATACACACAGGAATTGTTTTGTAGGTATTCCTGGCTATGGCAATACCAAATGTTTTTCATGGTTTATGTAGCCTTGGCTCTTGGCAGGGCTTGGAATTAAAGGACTTTCTAGGGCCTACTGGAGCACAAAGTTTGCTGATATGCTTTTGGGGGTACATTGTCAATTTTGCAGAGTCTCTGAGGTACCCACGTACAGTAGGAACCCCTGAGAAGTGACCCCATTTTAGAATATACACATCTTAGTGTACCTGTCAGATCTTACAAAAAAAAAAATATTTGTTAATCAGTACCTAATCCTGACAATTTACATGTAACTTTTATGCCTTGATCACCTATATTTATTAAAAATAAAAACCTCTTTTTGTTAGCTCATAGTGTTAGAAATCCTCTCAGGGGAAGGGGATGTGTCCCTCCTTTGTGGTAGTGTGTGGTGATTGGTGTGTCATGTCCATGAGTTTTTTCATGTCCAGAAATCATGGACAAGCTGCTGCAGGACTGGTTAGTGTCCCAGTAGGTATGGGGACCCCTAGTGGTGGGATTTTCTGGTGCCATTTTCTTTATTAAATATTCCAAATTTTTTAAACAGCCATAATACAAAAGGTCTTTAATTTTCATCAGTAACAACATACAAAAGGTTTTTGGATCGCACAATGCTCATTCAACCCCTTAATGACACAGGGATTTCCCGATCGCCCATAATGGCACCTTTTGGAGAGACCGCCTCCTTCCTCAGGACAGGAAACAGGAACTGGAAACAGTTTGTATATAAGGACCATAGGAGCTGCTATTCCCCAGTTCTGTTTCCTGTCCTGCGGGTGGTAACCTGGACGGGTCCCGTACTTCGGGAAGTTTGCATGTAAGTATGGGGCTGTGGGGGCCCTGGTCTAATTGGGACATACAGGATACCTGCAAGCGGCTTAAAGACCTTCGTATGGGGGCAGCCGCTAAGTCTGGGTGACCTCTCCCGGTCCCTCTCGCTCCCTCCGGCAGGTGCATGCGGCCTTCTCCTCTTGCGGCGCGGCCTAGCGTTCGCGATCCGGCGGCGTTCGCTTCCGGGAAGAGGGGGGGCGGAGTCTGCGTGCGTACGCACGCACGTTGCGTGACGAGCGTACGTATTCAGCACGCGTCACAACAATGCGCTTTCGCCGGGAGGAGAAAGGGGGCGCTGCGGCCTATTCCAAGTACCTGGAGAGGGAAGTCCTTGCGGCTTCTGACCGGGAAGGGCGAAATCCGATACCTCTCCAGGATCCAGGAGAAGTGCTTGCTCCAAGTCAATGGAACAAGCGACCCGCATTGAAATGGAGCCTGCTGTAACAGCCGAACCGGTACTATGGTAGGGTAAGGGGACACCTGTCCCATGAAGTTTTTTTGCAACCTTTTAATAGTAGTGTTCATTTGTTTTAGACTAAGGAAATGCCTAGGAAGGCTAAATGTAAGAGTAAAGAGTGTGTTCTTTGTAGAAAGAAGCTTCACATTGTGAAGCCTGTGTTAAAAGGATTGTGGAGGATGTGTCTCCGTCTTTCTCCAAAAGTATGCAGGAGGTAGTCGGAGAAGGGATTAAGGCCTGTATGTCCACTTGGTCATCCGTGCAGCCAGAGCCTAGTTATTCCACTATAGCCGTACATTCTTCTGTACCTGGTTTTTCAGAGCAAAGAGATTTTTTTGAATTGGAAGAAAGTGATTTGGATTAAGAGTCAGAAATTTTGGAGGAGGTTCATAGTGGTGCTCTTTTTCCTACTGAAAATGTGGACGGCCTAGTCAGAGTGGTCAGATCGAACATGAAGCTTGATGATATGATTGAGCCTTTATCTGTGCAAGATCGCATGCATGAAGGCCTTACACCCCGGAAAATGATTGGGTTCCCAGTGCATGACTCTTTGACCTCTATTATAAAGTTTGAATGGCAAAGACCAGATAAGAGATATGCTATAGTACCGAGCATTATTAAGAGAAAATATCCTTTTCAGGAAGACTTCACCGTCAATGGGGATAGGTCCCCTAGAATTGATCCACCTGTAGCTAAGATGTCTAAAAAAGCAGCCCTACCATTTGAGGATGCCGGCTCTCTAAAGGAGCCAATGGACAGAAGGGCTGATGGATTTCTTAAAAGAGCCTGAGAAGCAACAGCAGGCTCCTTCACACCAATTATTGCTACCACATCTGTGGCAAGATCTTTAAAAGTCTGGATTGATCAGCTGGGGGAGCAGATCAGGGATGGTGCTCCTAGAGACCAATTGCTTCAATCAATCCCTACCTTGGCAGCAGCGGCAGACTTTTTATATCGGATGCTTCTGCAGACACCCTAAGACTATCCGCTAAAGCCTCGGCCTGTGCCAACTCTGCCTGACTGGCTATTTGGGTTAAAGAGTGGAAAGGAGGTGATCTTACCTCCAAATCTAAATTATGTGCTATACCCTGTGAAGGTTCCTTTCTTTTTGGGACTGATGTAGATCTGGTCTTAGAGAAAGCAGCAGATAGGAAGAAGGCCTTTCCCTTGATCCCTTCCTTCCCCAACCAGAACAAGATGCCCTTTCGTGGGAGAGGAAAGATGAGATTTCGGAGAGATTCATACAAGGCCAAGCAGTGGCGAGGCCAGAGAAGAATCAGAGGTTTCATGTTCATTACTCCTGAAACCTCCAAGTAGTCCAGTCAGCAATGACTTGAGGTTCCCAGTGGGGGGCAGGTTATCTCATTTTCTTCCCCAACGGGAGAAAATTTCTGCAAGCCACTGGATTTTGTCCACAATAAAAAAACGGTTTAAAAATTGTTTTCTCAGGTCTCCCGTCTCCCAGATTTGTTCCAACAGATCTCTGAAGGTTTCCAGAGAAACAAGCTGCCCTGGAGAAAGAAGTCTTCTCCTTGATTCAGAAGAGAGTTCTGGTTCAGTTCAGTTTCCGGAAGAAGAGCGAGGTCTGGGATTCTACTCCACGCTCTTCCTGGTAAGAAAGCCCAATGGCTCCTTCCGCACTATAATAAATCTCAAGCTATTGAATCATTTCCTGAAGTACCAGAAATTTCAAATGGAAACGATTCAATCAGCTATCCTGAACCTGAACTGTTTTATGGTGACCTTGGACTTGAGGGACGCATATTATCATGTCCCGATTTTCCAAGGTCATCAAAAATATTTAAGGGTGGCGGTAGTCTTGGGAACCTGCCTATTTCACCTCCAGTTTTAGGCGCTTCCCTTTGGCCTATCACAGGCTCTCCCCGAGTCTTCACCAAACTTATGGCCGAGGTGATGGCCCATGTAAGAGAACAAAATATAGTCATAGTTCCGTACTTAGACGATTTCCTTTTTGTTGTCAGACTCGGAGGAGCTCTTGATTCGGCAGGTTCTTCAGACTCAAAAAATTCTGTGGCAACTAGGGTGGGAAGTGAATCTAGACAAATCCCACCTGGTCCCTTCTCAGGTATGCACATTCCTGGGGATAGGCCTGGATTACACCCGTCAAATCTCCTTTCTTCCCCAATCCAAGGTGATTTTGGTCAGGCAGAAAGTGTCTCAGCTACTGAAACTAAAGGAGCTCCCATGTCTGTGCTGGGCCTGTTAACTTCTTGTATCCCAGCGGTTTTATGGGCTCAGTACCATTCGAGAAGGCTACAGGAACAAATCCTGAGCCAGTGGTATGGAGTCCCCGATTCTCTAGATACTTACATGACCCCTTCAGCCCAAGTAAAGAGGTCTCTTCTCTGTTGGTTAAATCCGGCAAATCTAGAAAAGGGCATTTATTAGGTAAAAAAGAACGAATTTTGCCTTACTACAGACGCAAGCCCCTGGGGGTGGGGAGCCCACGGAGAATCCTTAATCCTTCAGGGTCAATGGAGTCAGGAGAGTTCCAGAGAATCTCAGAACCTAAGAGAATTGAAGGCAGTCCTGTTCGCCATCTCACAATCCGTTCCTCTGCTTGGTGGAAAATACCTAAAAGTTCTGTCAGACAATTCCACAGTAGTCGCCTACTTAAATCATCAAGGGGGTACCAGATCCCCTTCCCTCATGAGGACTTCACATCTTCAGACTGGCAGAGATGCATCTCAGCTCCTTGTTTGCTCTCCATCTAAAGGGGTCCCAAAATCAGGTGGCGGACTATCTCAGCAGAAATCACCTGAACCAAGGGAATTGGGAATTAGATCAGACAATTTTTCTCCAGATTTATCAACGTTAGGGTACTCCCCGCATAGATCTGTTCGCCTCAAAGGCCAACAGGAAAGTAAAGGATTTTTTTCTCCCTGTCACCAGCAGATCACCCCCTAGGGATAGACTCCTTTTCACAGAGTTGGTGCAGGGGACTTCTTTATTCCTTCCCTCCGGTCAGGTTACTTCCAAGAGTCCTAACGAAGATCAGAGCGGACAGGGCGAGAGTAGTGTTCATTGCCCCATTCTGGCCCTGCAGGGTATGGTTCACCTGGTTGAGGATGATGTCAGTGTCAGATCCCTGGATCTTCCAGAGTCCCCTAACCTTCTACATCAGGGTCCAGTTATGCATGCCAAGACCTCCAATCTGCATCTGATGGCATGGCTGTTGAGCGGGGCATCTTAGAACAAAGGGGTGTTTCTGATCGTATTATTACTACTCTGTTGGCGAGCAGAAAAAAGGTAACTTCTCAAATTTATTTAAGAACTTAGAAAGCCTTTGGTAGATTCATGCAAAACCCTATTGATGTTCTTAAAACTCCTGACATCACAAAAATATTAGAATTTTTGCAAGCGGGTCTAGATAAACAGCTTAGATCCAGTACTTTAAAAGTTCAAGTGTCAGCACTTAGTGCTCTTTTTGATTATAAACTAGCGGAACATCCCTGGATAAAAATATTTTTATCAGCAGCAGTTAGGATGTCTCCGGTGGTTAGACCATTGGTTCCACCTTGGGACTTAAATATTGTCCTAAATTGTCTAACAAAAACTCCCTTTGAGCCATTAGTCGAGGTTCCCTTAAAGATTCCTACCTTTAAGCTTGTGTTTCTTTTAGCAGTCATATCCGCCAGGAGGGTTGGGGAAATTACTAGTTTCTCTATTAACCAGCCCTATTTGTCTGTCTTTAATGATAGAGTGGTGTTGTCTCCTGATCCAGCCTTTCTCCCCAAGATGGTCTCTGACTTCCATAGAGCTCAAGTTGTGATTCTACCTTCCTTCTGTGAAAATCCTAAAAATGACAAGGAAAAAGAATTCCATTGTCTAGATGTTAGGAGATGTCTTCTTCATTATTTAGAGAGATCTAAAGATTGTCGCCTAAGTTGTTACTTCAATTCCAGGGGCTGAATAGAGGTAGAGCAGCTGCTCCTAGCACTGTGGCAAGGTGGATAAAACAATCCATCCAGTTAGCATACACTTCTGCAAATCTAAATACCCCTTCAGGGTTTAGTGCTCATTCTACCAGATCCGTTTCTACATCAGGGCAGAAAGAGCCTCAGCTTCTATTCAGCACATCTGCAGAGCAGCCACCTGGAGTTCACCACATACCTTTTACAAACACTACAGGTTGAATCAAATGAGAGATGAGGATCTTTCATTTGTTTGTAAAGTTCTCCAGGCAGTAGTCCCCCCCCCCCCCTCTTTTATTAGTCTAGTCTACTCACTCTCCAAAGGTGCCATCATGGGCGATAGGGAAAACATTAATTACTCTTACCGGTAATTGTTTTTCGATGAGCCCATGATGGCACCTACTAATTCCCTCCCATGTTATATGTAAAAAAAAAAAAAAAAAAAAAAGGGAGATATAATAATATTTCCTAGCTATGTATGTAGGTTATGGTTGATTATTATTCATTGATAATTCCTTTTGGGTTGTTACTCCTTGATACTTGCTTAAGAACTGGGGAATAGCAGCTCCTATGGTCCTTATGTGTTTCCTGTCCTGAGGAAGGAGGCGGTCTCTCCAAATGAAAAACAATTACTGGTAAGAGTAATTAATGTTTTTTCATTTTTTAATTTTCGTTTTTTTTCCTAGTCTTTGAATAGCCATAGCACTTTCAATTTTGTTTCTACAGACCCATATGAAGACTTGTTTTTTTGCACTACCAATTGTACTTAGTAATGACCTCACTAATTTTATCACCAAATCTATGGTGAAACAAAAAATATATAAATATGAACGGCGAAGAGGCTGGTAAGAGCCCTCCCTTCGTTGATAGGGCCCCCTACTGATTTTACCATCGACTCAACTGAGCTGCCGGGATAATATTTTTTACATTTTAGACGCCATAATCAACTTTGATCGCAGTTCCTGAGTTAATGCCAGACATCGCCCCCATCTCATAGCAACGGGGACCATCCCGCTATGATGCACAGCTCCTGATTGCGCATAATAGAACAGGAGAGGGCGCATAGAAGGGATTTGGATGAAATGGGGGGTAAAATGAACTAATCATAAGTAGCATGAGGTGTGGAGTACATCAGGATTATGTGCACAACCCCCCGTTAAGATAAATCAAAACTGCAGAGATGTACAATACATTTAAAAGCAGGGAGTACACGGTCCTGGCTTTGTGGGTCAGGTCTAGCACTGATAAGTTGTGTACCTGTGGATACCTCTCTTGTGGTAACACACCCTGCATTATTTTGTGTCCTTCTTCCTTTCTAGTGTGGGGGATTTAGAAACCTAGAATGTTTAGGCAGATAAGAACCATTTGGCCCATTTAGTCTGCCAAATTTTCTGAATACTATCAATAGTCCCTAGCCATACAGCTGAAGTTCCTTGAAAATTCATCAAAAGAGTCAAACCTGTTGTAGGCTGGCACTGTCTTTTATACACATACAAAGATGTTATTGGATTGGCTCAGGTTCACTGGTGGCTCATGATGTAACAAGACTTTATTGCCAATCACAGAGTTCCAGTGCAATCTGCTTTTGAATACATAGCTCAAGCGTAGCAGTTTGGTTTTGATTCCTTCTGATTCATGGGAGCCATCTTAGCTGCATTAAGCATATAATGAAACATAGTAAAACATAGATATCACACTTAAAAATTGAATTTTCTTAACAATACTGGACACACAATATGCCAACAAGCAACGGTTTCAGGAGACCTCTCTGGTTTTTCTTACAGTGCTGCATTCCACTGTACTTCTGGCAACGAGGCATTTAAATAGGGGGATGTTTGTATAAAAATTACCCAGTTACAGATCGTAGCCCTAGTACAGCATTTGGTGCACTAACTCTCTATCTATCTTTACATTAATTCCCATGGCGGGGAGGGTGGCATTTTGGGGGTTCAATTGTTGAGTCCTTTCCTTCATGTACACAGAACTGGAACATGTATTTTGATGCACTTTCACATGATTTATATCTTTTCTTGCCATACCTTGCCCTCCTACTTTTCCATGTATTGGCGAAATGGTAACCTCCTCTTAAAGTGCACCAGGACTCGTCAGTTGATAGTTCCCTGTCGGGGATATACCTGCTGAAATGTGGTACTGAATGGTCTATAAGTGGCCTGGTCTTATAGAGCCAATCATAACTAGGGTCTTCTCGGGGTAGGCATGTGGCATTATTATTATAATGCAGAAACCACAATATGCCTTCGAACTGGGCCATGCGGTATATAGGGGCATGGTACATCAGGCCCGTGCTCCGTAAAATGCCCCAAAATTTGCCCATCTTGGACAGAATTACACAGGGGCCCACCTGTTAGGTTGAGCATAACTAGAGCTGGGGTTATGCACAATGAATTGTTAAGTATAGGTGTTAGTCTTGAAACTGTTCTTCTCTGTTAGCCTTGCATATGGAAATTGCATTCCCAGTTAATACAGGTATTTGGGGTGTATAATCCACTGGGTCTGTTGTTTGACTCAGGGGAGTCTCTAGATGTCGTGCATGACAACAGGGGGAATGTTGGGTCCTCATCACTCTTACTAGCAGTTTACGTATCTGTGACCATATATTCATATGCCTCTGTAAGAGAAGAATATGCAGAGAGAAAGAAAAGACAGGTGCTATCTAAGTGCCGTTAAATCCAAAATTGTGAAAAGATGATCTGTTTAGAATCTACTTGTTTCACCTATAGAGGATATAGTGAGATATTGCACTCACATATCAGTGTTGCGCTGCAGTCACAACACTGTTGATCACATATGAGTTAGAACTCAAGGATATTCCCGCGGCAGCCTTGCATCCGTGTGAATGGGATTGCGGAATCCCATTGAAGTTTATAGGACTTTAATTTGATGCAGAATTTTACATGCAGAAATTCTGCTGTGTGAATATAGCCTAAGGCTCTGTGACACCCTCACAGAGCACTCTGATTGACAAGCTGGAGGCATGCACCGAGCCCTGCTTGTCCCACCTACACTTTCTGTATTTTGCCTCAGTACATAGACACAGAGGCAATAGCTACAGAGACAAGACAGTGTTCTGTACAGTGGTGGAACCCCTAGTGGTAAGAAGTATGGGACACTTTTTAACTAAAAAAATATGTACTTTTTTTTAACCAATCTATATTATGAACATACATTTTTTTTAAATGCACTGGGCAATGGGTATGAAATGACAGTACTTTCTCTTCATTTAGAGTCTATGGGGAGTTGCTGTGGCATGCAGTACAGACAACTGTAAGTTAGGGCATCCATTAGGTCGCGTAATAACATTGAGGCAAAGCTTAAAGGGGTACTCCGGTGGAAACCTTTTTTTTTCTTAATTCAACTGATGCCAGAAAGGTAAACGGAAAGGTAAACTTCTATTCAAAAATCTTAATCCCTCCAGTACTTATTAGCGGCTGTATTCTGTCACAACCAGAGTTCTTTCTGTTGACACCACTGTCCAGGTCAGGAACTGTCCAGGGCAGGAGAAAATCCCCATAGCAAACATATGCTGCTCTGGACATTTCCTAAAATGGACAGCGGTGTCAGCAAAGAGCACTTTGGTTGTGACAGAAAATAAATCCAAAAAGAAAAGAATTTCCTCTGTAGTATACAGCTGCTAATAAATACTGAAAGGATTAAGAATTTTTTATAAAAGTAATTTACAAATCTGTCTTACTTTCTGGCACCAGTTGATAAAAAAAAAAAAATAAGTTTTCCACTCGAGTACCCCTTTAATTATTCACTGACTGATGGACAGACCATGAAAACTTTGGAAAAAATACACATTTCTGGATGATTGACATTTACTTACTTTTTTAAAGCTTTTTACTAATAACAGTTACTTTTCAGTAAATACATTGCACTCGCTCTTCAAAAAGCTAGAGAAATGTAGGACTAGGTAATTTATTTTTGTTAGACTGCAAGTAGAATAATCCTCCCTTATGTGTGCACAGAGTCTAATGCCTTGCCAACTTCTGTCATTTCCAGATAGAAGTCCGATTTCAAGAGCTGCAGCAGACAGGTCTCTTGGTGTCATGGAGTTTTAAAGAGCGTCCAGATATGTTGCTTCATGTTGTACCAAAGCAGTCACATCAGGTACATTTTGACAAATGTTTTTCCTACTGTATTTTTATCTGACAATTTATTATAGGTCCCAATAATGTTTGGAGACTACTGTCTACATCCCCAGAGTAGTGAAGGAGGTGCTGAACTCTGCACAGTTCAAGATCTAGTACAAAATGCAGTGGTCACAGCAGAGCCAGCCATGATGTTCAACTTAAAAGCTCATGATGGTAATATGGTGAGTGATTTACTATTCCTACTATGCTGTATTCTGTCTCTACATACATGTATCTCCTCATATTATAATTGAATCTATATTGTATAGGGAATTTGTGACAGACTGATCCAGGAATCCCCCACTAGAACAGAAAGCTTTAAACTTCTTGTTCGACAGCTGCATCTACGGGATGTTGTTCTGCCAGATTCAGGTTGGCTATTTTCCTTTTATATCCTAGTATATCTATAGTTGGAGCAGATTTAGTTCTTATATACACAGTTGTTTTACCACTCTGGTTTGTAATGAGTCCTCTAATGTACCCCACAATAAGCCTCCAACTTTTACAGAGGCTGTTGCTTCTTGAGCACAAAATATGCATGTTTGGTAACCATTATATATCTTGTAGCACATGGAGGTCATGCTGGTCTGTTCTATGGCTCAATGCCGAGTTTTTCAATATTTTCATGTTAGTGACCCCCTTTTCAGATGTGCATAGTTTTGTCTGCAGGTAAGGAGTGTCACACACTCCTTACCGAACTGCCAATTGATCTTATCACATCCTGCTCTGCTTGGAGTGGTATGGAGGACAGTCAGGCATTTAGCTGGATTGCTTTTAGAAAACTGGTAGGAGGAAACATGTCTGGCACACCCCATCAAGTTTGCATGGTTGGCAGATGAGAGGAATATTTGTTCAGAGTTAGCACTGCTGCAGCAAGACACTGCCTTTGACAGCAGGGGGTGTCTGCTCCAGTAAGGAGGAGAAGAAGATTGAAGGCAGGCCAGACAGATGCTGGTAGTGGGGGACTCTATTATTAGGGGGACAGACAGAGCAATCTGTTCAACGATCCCAGTGTTTGTGACAGTGTGTTGTCCTCCTGGTGCTTACCTGCCTCAATCGATCGGACAGAGGCAGGCAGCGGGTGGCAATCCTGGACAGGCGGCAGACAGCGAACCTGGTGAGTCTGTGGCCTTGCCTCTGGAGGACCACAGTTTGGAGACCACTGTGCAGCGATCTCTAAACTTTGGTCATCTAGATCTTGCAAAACTACAACTCCCAGCATGCCTGGACAGCAAACTGTTGTCTGGGCATGCTGGGAGTTGTAGTTGTGTGCCTCCAGCTGTTGCATATCTTCAACTCCCAGCATGCCTTTCGGCTGTCAGTACATGCTGGGAGTTAGTTACCTATCTCAGGGTTTCCCCAGCAGTGTTGCTCCAGCTGTGGCAAAACTACAACTCCCAGCATGCACGACCTGTCAGGGTACATTCACACGCGGGTTTACAGTGAGTTTCCTGCTCACAGCGTGAAAACTCGCTGTGAACCCCGTCCATGTGACTGTTCCCTAAAACCACTACACTATACAACATAAAGAGTAAAACACTACATATACACATACCCCTACGCAATTAGCACCCCCCCCCCCCCAAATAAAAATGAAAACAGCCATTGACTGTCCAGGCATGCTGGGAGTTTTGCAACAGCTGGAGCACCCTGTTTCGGAAACTCTGCCGTAGGGTATTTTTGCTTGAATCTGGGGCCACCCCTATGCAAATTCCTAATTTATGCCTCAAATGTGCATGGTGCTCTCTCACTCCGGAGCCCTGTAGTATTTCAAGGCAACAGTTTAGGGCCACTTATGGGGTATTTCTGTACTCAGGAGAAATTGCTTTACAAATTTTGGGAGTCTTTTTCTCCTTTTACCTCTTGTTAAAAGGAAAAGTTGGTGGCTACACCAGCACGTTAGTGTAAAAAATGTAATTTTTTACACTAACATGCTTGTGTTGCCCCATACTTTTCATTTTCACAAGAGGTAAAAGGAGAAAAAGACCCCCAAAATTTGTAAAGCAATTTCTCCTGAGTACGGAAATACACCACATGTGGACGTAAAGTGCTCTGCAGGCACACAACAGGGCTTATGAGTGAGAGCGCACTATGTACATTTGAGGCCTAAATTGGGGATTTGCACAGGGGTGGCTGATAGTTGCAACGGTTCTGACATAAACTACACCCTTAAGGAAAGTAATAAGGGATTTCCATGAAAATGAAGAAAAAAAATTTTTTTCACTAAAATGCTGGGGTTACCAAAGTTTTCATTTTCAAAAGGGGTAATAGAAGAAATGCAGTAACAAATTTTGGGGGGCTTTTTTCTCCGGAGTAAGGGAATACCCCATATGTGGATGTAAAGTGCTCTGCAGGTCCACTACAGGGCTCAGAAGAGGAGGAGCAAAATTTGTTTTTTGGAGAGAGAATTTGGCTGAAATTGAAAGCCATGTGCGTTTACAAAGCCCCCATGCTGCCAGAACAGTGGACCCCCCCCCACATGTGACCTCATTCTGGAAACTAAACCCCTTAATGTAAGAATGGGAACAGGAATGTAATAAGGGGTGCAGTGAGCATTTACACCCCACAGGTGTCTGACAGATTTTTGAACAGTGGTCCGTGAAAATGAAAATTTTTTTTTTTTATTTGCTCCGCCCACTGCTCTAAAGATCTGTCAAATGCCAGAGGGATGTAAATGCTCACTGCACCCCTTATTACATTCCATTCCATGAGGAGGGTAGTTTCCAAAATGGTGTCACGTGGTTTTTTTCCGCAGTTTTGGCACTAAGGGGGCTTTGTAAACGCGCATGGCCCCCGACTTCTATTCCAACCAAATTCTCTCCAAAAGCTCAACTTCGCTCCTTCTCTTCTGTGCCCTGAAGTGTGCCCGCAGAGCACTTTACGTACACATATGGGGTAGTTCCATACTCAGAAGAAATGGGGTTACAAATTTTGGTGGGCTTTCTCCTATTACCCCTTGTGAAAATGAAAATTTTGTGGTAAAACCAGCATTTTAGTGTTTAAAATCATGTCCAACGTCAATGCAAAGCCGTCAAACACCTGTGAGGTGTTAAGGCTCACTTCACCCTTTGTTACATTCCTTTAGGGTTGTAGTTTCCCAAATAGTGTGCCATGTGTTTTTTTTATTTTTTTATTTTTTTTGCTGTTCGGGCACCATGAGGGCTTCCTAAATTAAACATGCCCCCCAAAAACCATGACAGCAAAATTAATTCTCCAAAATCCCAAAGTTACTCCTTCCCTCCTGAGCCATGTTGTGTGCCTACAGAGCACTTTACATCCACATGAGGTATTGCCAAACTCGAGAAAAATTGTGTTACAAATTTTGGGGGGATTTTTCTCCTTTTTACCCCTTTTAAAAATAAAAAAAACATGGTGCTCCAAGGACATGTTAGTGTAAAAAATGAAGATTTTTCGTTTTTTCATCCTCTTTGCTGCTATTCCTGTGAAACACCACACAAAGGGTTAACAAACTTTCTGAATGTCATTTTCAGTACTTTAAGGGGTGCAGTTTTCATAATGGGGTCCATTATGGGGGATTTTTTTTTTTTTAAAGAAAGGCCCCTCAAATCCACTTTAAACTGAACTGGGCACTGAAAAATTCAGATTTTAAACTTTCCATGAAAATTTGAAAAATTGCTGCTTTACTTTGAAGCCCTCTAAAGTCTTCAAAAAGTAAAAACATGTCAACTTTATGATGCAAACATAAAGTAGACATGTATATGCGAATCAATATATCATTTATTTGGTATGACCATCAGTATGAGAAGTAAAAGCATCCCAGAGTTATTAAAGCACAAAGTGACAGAGGTCAGATTTGCTAAAAATTCTCTCGTCCTTAGGGTTAAAATGGGCTCTGTCCCAAAGGGGTTAAGCAAAGTACTTTTAGGAAGAATTTTTATTTACCATAAGGAGTGCAATAGCAAAAAATTTTTTAATGATAGTGCCAATTTAATATTAATCTGCCAGATCTGATAGAGCAATTAATGTGCAGGTAGAATGACGCCTGGGAAATAGTGATCACATTATCACATGACCCACAGAATTTTTTTTCCTGGTTCAACTTTTTTTTTGACTGACAAAGTTGTAGTGGGAAACAGAAGGGGTGGCAATTGCCAAAAATGGAAGCTAACTTGCGCAGCCGGACAGGTAAGGAGATCCAGGACCAATAATAATCCAAAGTTGAATTTATTACACATATAAAATACAGTCAACACGTTTCTGGGCAAACAGCCCTTTCCTCAGGCATGATTAAAATACAAAGAAAGCCACAATAATTAGAGGAGGATCCTGAACCAGCACCAATCACAACCTGATATGACTCTAACTCAGCATTCTCAGAACGCCCAGAGTATTACAATGAAAAACAAATAATTACATAAAATACATCATGCTAAAGCAATCACATGTATAAAACATAACCTCATACACATACTGAACTTATAATGACATTCTTTCAATATTCTCGTTCAATCCCTCCGGCCACAGAGAATCAACAGAGAAAAACCAAAAGGACAATCTGTTGATGAATTGCTGTAGCCGGTTAGGGTGATTTTCAGGTATGGATTCAATAACGCATCTGTACACACGAGGCATCTCCACCATGGTTTAATGTTAAAGGGGTACTCAGGTGGAAATTATAATTTATTTATTTATTTATTTTTAATCAACTGGTGCCAGAAAGTTAAACAGATTTGTAAATTAGAGTAAAAAATAAGTGCAGCTCATAATTAATTAGCCGAGGTATAATATGGTTGAACACCTACACCTTAGGTGTAAAATAAAGCCAATATCAGATAAAGGCCAATATCAGATAAACCAATACATGATGATTATGAAAGAACCGTGCTTAAAATGTATGAAAATTATATACATTTATTAAAGAAAAGCATAGGTTTGCTATGGAGATTTTCTCCTGCTCTGGATAGTTCTTAAAATGGACAGAGATGTCAGCAGAGAGCTCTGTGTTCCAAAAAGAAAATTTCCTCTGTAGTATTCAGCAGCTAATAAGTACTGTAAGGTTTCAGACTTTTTAATAGAAGTAATTTACAAATCTGTCTTTGATTTAAAAAGAAAAAAGAAAATTGCCACCGGAGTACCCCTTTAAGTGGCACCAAACCCCGTGATGCATGAATTTCGTCCAGATATTAAATTTGTGCTTGTTCATGCATGCATGGAGTGTCTGCACCGTTCTACCTACATATTGCAATCCACATACACATGTAAGTAAATAGACAACATAAGAAGAAGAGCAATCTGTAGTACCTTTTTAAAATGGCACGTAATTGCACCTACTTCCCAAATGATTGGCCTCTAAGGAGGAGCCTTTTCATCCTTATGTATCTTTGGGAGATAATAAAATGTGGGCAATTGGAAGTGTTTAAAATTTTAAAAAAATCGCATTTCTGGTTATTAAGAATATTATTATCAATGGCATACTGAATTAGTATATTATACTCCTTCAAATATTCTGCAGAAGGATCAGCTGCCAGGACACTATAATAGTTTTCTGTCCGACAAAATATTCAAAGCTTCCATAACATAGTCGGACCTATTCAAAAGAACCGTACTCTCCCCCCCCCCCCCCCCCCCCCCACCTTTTAACAGCGGGGTGTATAAATAAAATGTTTCAAGAAAGTTCCCTTTTATAACTGGTTGGATAAAAAACTGATTTCTTATAGACCTCCACATGTTTTCATATTTAGTGTCAGTGCTCAAAGGGTCCTCTATTATAGGTAACACTGAACTTACGGTTGAGGTGTCAACAAGCGGATCTGTATCTATCACTTTATTTCTCCCTTTTATGGAAAAATAACGAGCTAGTGTCAAATTCTGTGTAAATTCAGTGTACCGGTCATCAACAAAAACGTTTTATATAATGTAGATAATACCATTATATATGTATATTTTTAATATACTTTTGTTAAAAAAAATTTCTTTTTTTTGTCCCTGCAGCTATTGCATGTGTGTCTCCATGAGGAGTCCAAATACAGGAAGTGAGGGTGGACAAACAGCTCTGTACACTAATAAAAAGCAGGACAGTGTGCACTGAGGCTCTATAACATACTCCAGGCTCATACATCCGGATGTTTGACAAGTCAGGAGTCTGTACAAATACCTGCTTGTCCTACCCTCATTTCCTGTTTTTGGACTACTCAGACACACAGACTATAGCTGCAGGGACAGCATTTTTTCACCCAAAAATATACACAATTTTTAACCAATGTATATTATTGCAAATATACATATAATGGTTTTATCTACATTATATAGAAGGTTTTTGTTGATGACAGGTACACTTTAACAACTTAACGACCATGGACGTGTATACACGTCCAGGGCGGATGCACGTTCCCGCACCAGGACGAGTATACTCATGGGTGATGCCCAGTAAACTCACGAGATCGCAGCAGGGACTCGGCTGTATCACACAGCCGGGACCCTGCTGCACTGCCGGGACTGAAGTAAACTTCAGTCCCGGCAGTTTTAACCCTTACAGCCGCGGTCGGAAGTGACCGCGGCTGTAAGTGTTATGGCAGAGGGAGGGGTCTATCTCTGTCTACCCTGCAGCACCGCGCATCGCGATCGCGGGGTGCTCTGTCTAATACGCGGCTGGCCAGAGCCTGCCGCACTGCAGGGAGTGAAGTTCACTTCACTCCCGGCAGTTTAACCCTTACAGCCACGGTCGGAAGTGACCGCGAGCTGTAAGGAGTTTGACAGAGGGAGGGGGCTCCCTCTGTCTCTCCTGCAGCACCCCGCAACGATTGCGGGTATGCTGCTTCATACCTGAGCAGTCGGGGGTCCTACAAAGACCCCCAAGTCTGCCCTGGCTATTGCCTAGAGGAAAGAAAAAGAGAAAAAAAGAGGACAGCGCCTCGCGTATTACCCAAGATACCCTGGTCCCTGAATGACTCAGGGCAGAGGGGGGCTCTTATAAATGGCCGCTCACCTGACCACGTAGAATGTGCGCATATAACCCCTATGGGGTACGGAAAGATCCTCTGAATATGAACTGCTGGGCCCAAGGTAGGAATGGGTAGAAGGTAACTTCTCCCATAAGGTGCATGCAGAGTATAGGAAAATAAACCTTGTCAGAAGGCGCTGTTCAGAACATCAGAAGAATCAGGTGGAAGCCAGATCGAGATGAAAGTGCTAGGAAGCACTGTGTTTATTTAAATACCAAATAGACGTGTTTCGGAGGATCATACCTCCTTCCTCAGAATGGCATACAGTATAGCATTGCAAGGTGCTTTATATACTATCTAATAAGGAAGTACAAATGGTGGGAGGGATCACAATTACACACACAGAAAATACAATAATGATAAAAATAGAACAATGAATAAATTGTAGGTAGCAGATTTTACAAATAATTAATAATTTTAATTAAAAATAGCTGGGTCAAAAAAAAATTATATATTAGGAATAATGACGATGAGTTAAATAAATAATCAGTCAGAATGACATGAATAGAAATTGCATAGAGAGGTGAACAGATATGCATTTATAATAAAGTGCAAATAGCTGATTAAAAAATAGAAGATACACTGCATGTCTGAATAAATAAATAAAGTTACAGATACCCAAGGTCTAGAGGCGAATAAATACTACTACTAATAATGATGATAATAATACATGTATCAATAAAAAATATATATTAAATATAGGTTAATATTTAAAAATGTAATTATTATTTAAAAATTATTTTATTGATAATAGATAGTAAATAATAAATAGTAGTTATATAACCTGATAGGATCCGTATTATGATTCTATAAAAAAAAGACATCTAAGTGAAAATATTAAAAAATTATAAGACATTTTTTTCATGAAGTTAACAGATTAACGCATAGAGCACATGTAGAACACGTATAAACCATAAAGTTGTGAATAATTAAAATGAACTCTCAATTAGTTCATTTAAACCAAGTAGCATGAGGGAGTGAAGCTTATATATCCAGTAATTTCCACGTCTTTTTAATGTAGAGAAACGATGGGGATTATCTTTAGAAATGCCTTTGATTGGGGTGATAGAGAACTCCAAAGTCAGAGTTATGCCGCTCAACCAAATGACATGACACACTATGTTGTAAAAAGCCTAATTTAGTATTAGTGCATGAGAAGACAAAGAAAAGTCGGCACTCACCGGGTTTCCAATTCAGCAGATTTTATTGCACGTTGCTCACAGCCGTAGTACAATTATCGGGGAGACGACGGATGGTACAAGGGGGGTACCACAGAGAGGCGACACCTGTGTTTCGCACTTAGTAGTGCTTCAACGGGCCTAACTCTTTACCGGAACATGTCATCTTCTTATACAGGTGAGTTTAGTAATTGGACCTATCACCATCTAACACACCTTGTGACGTTAAAAGAAGGGGAGGAGGTTGCTTAGTTAAGCTTGTTCCTACTTAGATCTAGCTCATTGTTCAGACTGCCAGGACTAGTATCATAAAAAACACTCTTAGAAGCAAACTGAGACATCAACTTTATCATTGAGCCCTAAGACTCCCGTTGCGTCAGTAGCAATTATCCATTGTGTCTCTCTTCTAAGAAGGTTTTTATCAGATCTTAGCCCCGGTCGTGCAGCTACTTTTTCTATTCCTGCAAACCTTAATGATTCGTGACTTCCTCCATGGGCTTCCACTACATGGGAAATAAATCTGGGAGCTCCCTTTTTAGTGCGTAGAGAGTAAAAATGCTCTCTGATTCTAGCGCACATTTGTCTGATTGTTTTCCCTATATAGTAGAAGCCACATGGGCAAAATATAACATAGACCACGTTTTTTGTTCTACACGTAATAAGTTCGCTAACCGTATGGGTGATTGGACCTATTCTGAATGTTTGCAAGCCGAGATTATATTTACAGAAATTACAATTTTTACATTGAAAATTCCCTGTTGGTACATGACTAGTTAACCAATCTGTTTTATTTTTATTTTCTTTATCTTTTTGTGTGTTATGTGCACGTTTCAATACTTCTCCTATTGTTTTCGTTTTTCTATAGGAGATTAATGGTTTCTTTCCTGCCATTTCTTTGAGGTCTTCATCTGTCTCTAGTATATACCAATTCCTCCTAATTGCTCTCTCTATCATTTTATTTACCTGTGAATTCTGAAATGTGAACGTGAACCTATTCAAGGGCGCGTTTTTATGTTTTTTTCTGCATAATTCTTCTCTATTTTTCTCATCTGCTTTTTGTCTCCCTTTCTTAATTAGATCTACTGGATAGTTACGTTCTATTAATCTTTTTTCTAGCTCGGTTGCCTGTTTTTGATATGTTGAATCTTGAGTGTTATTTCTTTTTAAACGTAAAAACTGTCCGTATGGAATACCGTTTTTAACTGCTTGTGTATGGGAACTTTGATAGTGAAGTATCGTGTTCTTAGCCACTTCTTTCCTATATCCTTCACTTATTAGTTTCCCTTCTTTCACTAACAATTTAATATCTAGAAATTCTAGCGTATCTCCGCCATATTGGTGTGTAAACTCCATATTATAACCTTTAACGTCATTAAGGTAATCTACGAACTGATAAAATTGGTATCTAGTTCCCGACCATATTAACAAAATATCATCCACAAATCGGACATAGGTTCTTATATATTTTATGAATGGATTAGCAGTAGTATATACTATATTATTCTCAAAATTGAGAATCGGGGTCCCGGTGTCCTGTCTATACCACCTGCCTTCATATACAAAAGTACTATTCTGTAGGACGAATTTGAGGGCGTCTTGTACAAATTTGATGTATTGTTTGGAGTTCTCAGTTCTTTTCAAAATTTCGGTCACCGCCTGCACACCCGTATCGTGGGGGATACGGGTGTACAGGCTAGTGACATCAATGGAACATAAACTCCAACCTTCTTCCCATGGTAAGTCATTCACTATAGATAATAGGTGACTAGTGTCCTTAATGTACGCTGGAATTGTGGGCAAAATAGGACGGAGCAAAAAATCGATATACTGTGACAAATGCTCAGTCACTGAGCCGATCCCCGTGACTATGGGTCGCCCAGGGGGTCGGCTCAGTGACTTGTGCACTTTAGGTAAATGATACCATTTTGCGGGGCATGGGCAATCAGGAGGTAACTTATCAGCGGTTTTCTTCGAGATAATGCCTTCAAACACAGATTTACTCAAAAAACCTTTTAGACTCTCTAATATCTTGTTAGTCGGATCACTCAAGAGGGGAGTGTATGTGGTATGATCTGACAGTTGCCTTTCGGCTTCTTCATTATATTGTGTCTTAGAGACCACCACTACACTCCCTTCTTTATCCGCTCTAACTATAACGATATCACTTTGTTTCTTTAATTCGGTTAGAGCTTCTTGGTCTTTAACAGGTAAATTATTAACTATTAGAGGATATAAGACAGATTTCACATCTTTTTGAACTGCTTTTTGGAATAGGTCGACACACCCACCCGGTGCCACTGGGGGTGAGAATGTCAACCTCTTCCCTTTATTAAACCTATAGGTTAAGTTGTCTGGACTCGGTACATCACTCAATGTCCCAAACTCTGTAACCATCATTTCGATACATTTCTTTTCTTGATCGGAGAACTCCGTGGGTATGAGTCCCAGATTGTCAGTCCTCACGGGTAATTCTCCTGGGTATAAATCGGGTTCAATTGATGGTCTGTTAGCATAATATTTCTTAAGATTAATGTTCCTAATTGCCCGTTCCAGGTCTATTTCGAACGTTGTGGGATTGAAGTCTTCTGATAGTCCGAAATTCAGTCCTCTTGATAGTAGTGAGATGGTACTGTTATCCAATTCATGTTCAGTTAAGTTGATTACGTTACTAGTAGTAACTGTTGCTAGGTCATCTGTGGGTTCACTTTTCTTTTCTTTTGTTCCTTTATAACTTTTTCTCCTTGAACGTCGCGTGTGGGCTTTTCTAAAGGGATATTAATTGCAGATGGGATAGAGACTTGTTCAGACTTCTGCTCATTGTAGAGTGCTGTAGCGGTTTTAGGAAATTTTCGGTTAGTTTTCTTCCTGTACCCATAGGATTCAGTATTGTAACTTTTAGTATGCCAATTGAAGACTTTATTATTTTCGTAATCTTGCTTATCTCGTAAATATTTCTCTCTTTTATTACTTTTTGTTTCTTCTTGTAATGTCTTCAATTTCGGTTCTATTTTAGAAAAAAACGCACTTGCTACTTCGTTCTCCACTCTTTTTCTATATATACTCTTGGCTTTATTTAAATCTTCAGAAATACGGTCATATTCATAAGTTGATGTCTCAGTTTGCTTCTAAGAGTGTTTTTTATGATACTAGTCCTGGCAGTCTGAACAATGAGCTAGATCTAAGTAGGAACAAGCTTAACTAAGCAACCTCCTCCCCTTCTTTTAACGTCACAAGGTGTGTTAGATGGTGATAGGTCCAATTACTAAACTCACCTGTATAAGAAGATGACATGTGTCGGTAAAGAGTTAGGCCCGTTGAAGCACTACTAAGTGCGAAACACAGGTGTCGCCTCTCTGTGGTACCCCCCTTGTACCATCCGTCGTCTCCCCGATAATTGTACTACGGCTGTGAGCAACGTGCAATAAAATCTGCTGAATTGGAAACCCGGTGAGTGCCGACTTTTCTTTGTCTTCTCATGCACTGATGGTATATTCTACGTGAGTCCGAGCACCACCGTATCCCCATTCCGCTACAGCGACTTAGTGTCCACCCGCTTTCAGGTTCAGAAATTAGCAGTGCCGAACTACTCATCTATACGCTAATTTAGTATTGCTTCTATGCTTATTAACTCTATCACAAAGGCATTGTATAGTCCGCCCAACGTATTGTAGGCCACAGGTACACTGTATAAGGTAAATAACATATTTCGAGTTGCAGTTCAGGAATGATTTAATTGGAAAGGTCTCATGGGTAACAGAAGACAAAAATTCCTTCTTTTTGTTAGAGATGACTTCACAAGATTTACATCGTGAGTTACCACATTTGAAGCTACCTAGTTTACTAAGGAAGGTGTCACTATTCTGTATTTCACTTTTTAACCTGCTTGGAGCCAGAATATTTCTGAGGGTACGATTCCTCCTAAAAGTTACTCCTGGTTTGGAGGGCAAGTGAGGCTTAAGAAAGGGGTCCTGTAGCAGAATATGCCAGTGTTTGCTGATAGTTTTTTTTTTTATATCTCTGTTTTCTTTTTTATATCTCTGTCTAATTCTTTTGAATTGTCCGAATGGAATGTTAGTTTTCCATTTTTTATAATGTGCGCTCCGAAAGTCAAGATAGCTATTGCTATCGACTGCCTTGAAGAATGTTTTAGTTTGCAAAAAACTTGAGTTATTGTGAAAAACAGTCACATCTAAAAACTCTGCGTAATTATTGAAAACAGAATGTGTAAAATTGAGACCCCAGTTATTCTCATTAATTAGCATTAAAAATTGATTGAGATCACTGAGACTCCCACTCCAGATAAAAGATATCGTCAATAAATCTTTTATAAAAACGACAGAATTTAAAAAGGGGAATAGAATAAATGTTATTAATTTCAAACAGACCCACGAATAAATTAGCAAAACTTGGTGCCACCTTGGAACCCATAGCGGTGCCCGTATGTTGCGAATATATTTGTTGTTCAAACTCAAAGTAGTTGTGGGTTAGTATAAAACATAGCCCTTTAATCAATTTTTAATGCTAATTAATGAGAATAACTGGGGTCTCAATTTTACACATTCTGTTTTCAATAATTAGGCAGAGTTTTTAGATGTGACTGTTTTTCACAATAACTCAAGTTTTTTGCAAACTAAAACATTCTTCAAGGCAGTCGATAGCAATAGCTATCTTGACTTTTGGAGCGCACATTATAAAAAATGGAAAACTAACATTCCATTCGGACAATTCAAAAGAATTAGACGCAATTGTTCCTCCACATCGGACTTTCAAGACCAAAGCAATATTCTTAAAGCTAGATATGGGGCCAAAAGGTATCCCAAACGGCTTATAGAATCTGCTTATATAAGAGCTAGTGATCTCAGCCAACAAGAGTGTTTGCTACCCAGTCGTAACTCTAATAATGGTAATAATAATAACCATACATTACCTAATGTTGATTCTAATAAGGAGTGGTCAATTCATTTTATCACTACTTTTTGTAAAGAAAACAGAGATATAAAAAAAAAAAAACTATCAGCAAACACTGGCATATTCTGCTACAGGACCCCTTTCTTAAGCCTCACTTGCCCTCCAAACCAGGAGTAACTTTTAGGAGGAATCGTACCCTCAGAAATATTCTGGCTCCAAGCAGGTTAAAAAGTGAAATACAGAATAGTGACACCTTCCTTAGTAAACTAGGTAGCTTCAAATGTGGTAACTCACGATGTAAATCTTGTGAAGTCATCTCTAACAAAAAGAAGGAATTTTTATCTTCTGTTACCCATGAGACCTTTCCAATTAAATCATTCCTGAACTGCAACTCGAAATATGTTATTTACCTTATACAGTGTACCTGTGGCCTACAATACGTTGGGCGGACTATACAATGCCTTCGTGATAGAGTTAATAAGCATAGAAGCAATACTAAATTATGCTTTTTACAACATAGTGTGTCACGTCATTTGGTTGAGCGGCATAACTCTGACTTTGGAGTTATCTCTATCACCCCAATCGAAGGCATTTCTAAAGATAATCCCCATCGTTTCTCTACATTAAAAAGACGTGAAAATTACTGGATATATAAGCTTCACTCCCTCATGCTACTTGGTTTAAATGAACTAATTGAGAGTTCATTTTAATTATTCACAACTTTATGGTTTATACGTGTTCTATATGTGCTCTATGCGTTAATCTGTTAACTTCATGAAAAAAATGTTGTCTTATAATTTTTTTATATTTTCACTTAGATGTGTTTTTTTTATAGAATCATAATACGGATCCTATCAGGTTATATAAATCGAGATTTTCCTAGCTAATGTGACGAAAAATATAAGTTATATGAAGACAGGAGGCGAGTATCTTGCATTAATCTTTCTTTTATTAATGCCCATAGCAGAATTTTATTAAAATAATGTATTTAATATAACTTTTTGAAAAAACTACAACTCCCAGCAGCCCTTGCGCCTTCCTCCTCCCATTTCCTGTTGACTGGTGCTATAAATGAGGCTGCCGGAAGATCCACCTCCTCTTTCTTGCTGCGATGTCTAGACTGACAACTTAGTCCCGGAACACCGCCATGTAGCATAGCTCCGTCTCAGGAACCCTTGAACAAACGGCCAACCGGGCCGCGAACCTTCTGACCATCTGGATCAGGAACTCTGTAAGAACAACAGGAACCGAACGTTTCAGCTTCCACTGCCACGAAGACGTCGTCGACCACTCTGTTCAGTATCCTAAAAAGAAAACAAACATCATAATAGGGTGGGTCGGGAGGGAAGATACTCGCCTCCTGTCTTCATATAACTTATATTTTCCGTCACATTAGCTAGGAAAATCTCGATTTATATATCAGACAGGAGGCTCATATCTTGCAAGTTTAAAGCTAACAAATACAGTCAACAGAAAATAGTAATGCAAGACAAATCAGAGTACCGCCACGGATACGTGTTCCTCCGGTCTAAAATAAAATTGACGAAAAGTCGTCTCTGACGACCAATCGGCGACCAATAAGAGGTCCGCAAGTGAACCTCCTGAGGTAACCACTTTAGTGGCCATAGCCCCTCTAGAAGAGTGGGCACCGAACAAGGAAACGTCGATGCCCGCCATAGACATGGCCGACCGCACCCACCTGGCCAGAGTGGCCGAACTGACTGGAAGATGGGGCTTCACATAGGATAATAAAAGTTGAGTATGAGATAGTGAACGTAAGGTCGCTGTCCGCGCCTCGTACGCTTGGAGACAACGTACTACACAAAGTTGAGGATGAGTCGGGAAAGAAGGGTAAAAGACTGACTGAAGTCCCGTCTTGGTCCTCCGAACAACCGAGAACCGGACACCTTCAGGCGAAAATTGTCGCCTAGAGATGTCCAATGCTCTAACATCCGACACCCGTTTAATGGAAACCAGACAAAGTAGTGTAGTCAATTTGAACTACAAAAATTTTAAGGATAGCGCTTCATTGGTATCCCAGGAGGTAAAGAAGTCTAATACTCGGGAGACATCCCAAGTCGATTGATATCGAGGACGGGGAGGACGTTTAAATTTCACTCCCCGCAATAATCTACACACTAACGGATGTTTGCCAACCGGTAGAGAATCCACCGGACAGTGATATGCCGATATGGCAGATCTGTAAACATTCAAGGAACTGTAAGATTTTCCGGCCTCAAAGGCATCTGCCATATAGTTGACTATGATGGGAACAGGTGCTTGAATGGGATCAACCTGTCGTTGATCACACCAACGAACCCATAAGTACCAGGCTGATCGATACGCCGATCTAGTCCCTGGGGCCCAGGCCAGGGCGAGGAGGTCTCTAGCTGATTGTGAAAGGTCGCTACCAGCGTCTGGGACCCCGAAACCAACCACACGAGGAGTGGAAGCTTGCCTTCCTGGATCAACGGGTGGGGTTCCCCTATCGGATTCGTGAGAAGTAGAGGTGCGCAGGGATCAATCGGGGATAGTCGATGGACATCCCCAGGAGAAGGGGAAACCACGGTTGCGTGGGCCACCAAGGAGTGATCAGAACCACTGTCGCTCTCTGAGTTGTTACCTGCAGCAGAACTCTGGTAATCATCTGGAATGGGGGAAACGCATAGTGAATCCCCTGCGGCCACACTTGACGAAAAGCGTCCACTGCTGACGCTTCCGGGTCCGGCCTCCAGCTGTAAAAGCGGGGTAATTGCCGGTTGAGACGAGAGGCAAAAAGATCCATATGTAAGGGACCCCAAAGTTCTCGAATCATGAGAAACACAGATCGATCGAGTGTCCAATCGCTGAAATCGACTAGGTAACGGGAATTCCAATCCGCCACCGAGTTGGATATACCTGGTAGGTATTCCGCCACTGGGATGATGTCCCTGGATAGGCAAAAATGCCAGAAGTCTGATGCAATGTTCGCCAGAATCCTGGATCTCGTGCCCCCAAGGCGATTGAGATACTGCACTGCCGCCACATTGTCCATGTGTAATAACACGCAACAATTGGATCTGTGTGGAAGAAAACTCCTGATTGCAAAGAATGCCGCCAGTAATTCCAGTGCGTTGATGTGGAGAAGAGATTCGTCTTCTGACCAATTCCCTCCTGTTGTGGCTCGACCACAGCATGCTCCCAAACCATGTCGACTCGCATCGGACTCTATGATGATGTCTGGGCAGGAGTTGAATATAGTTTTGCCGTTCCATTCGACGGCATGGCGTAGCCACCAGCGTAACTCCTTCACCGCCTCCGGGCAGAGAGCAATCTCGTCTGCGTAGCGTAAACCCTGGCGAAGATGGAGGATCTTGAGCCTCTGAAGTGCCCGATAATGGAGCGGGGCCTGAAAGATCGCTTGAATGGAAGCCGCCAACAGGCCGACTATTCGAGCAATCATCCGTAGCGACACCTGACCTTTGCGCAACACAGCCCTGATTTCTTTGCGAATCAGGGCTAGTTTGGCATTGGGTAGACGTAGTACTGCTTGTTCGGTATCCACCAGGAAACCTAGAAATTCCATCGATCGTGAAGGAATCAGAACGGACTTTTTGTCGTTGATCAGGAACCCTAGTTCCTCCAACAACCCCACAGTCCACTGACTGTGCAACAAGACTTGTGCTCTGGAACTTGCCATGATCAGTAAGTCGTCCAGATAAATAATTAATCGCACCCCTCTGCTCCTGAGAGTCGCTACTACCGGCTTGAGTAACTTTGTGAAACACCAAGGGGCCGATGATAACTCGAATGGCAGGCAGGTGAACTGCCACATTCGGTCTCTCCACAGAAACCTTAGGAAAGGTTGGGAGGATGGGTGCATGGGGACGGTGAGATACGCGTCCTTCAAGTCGACCTTCACTAACCAGTCGCCCGGCCATAAGAGATCGCGCAACAGGTGGATACCCTCCATCTTGAAATGACGGTAAGTCACGTGTTGATTCAGGTCTCTTAGGTTGATCACAGGGCGATAGCCGCCATCCTTTTTTCTTGACAAGGAATAAATTGCTGATAAACCCGGGGGAGAGGGGGTCCACCTCCTGTACTGCATTTTTTGTTACCATCCCCTGAAGCTCGGTGTCTATGAGTGTCATGTTTTGGGACGAGAAATGAATGGGATGTGGCCTGACGTTCAGTACTGGAAGGGACTGAAAATCTATCTGGTAACCCTTTACAGTATTGATGATCCAAGCGTCTGCCGTAATCATGGACCAGACGTGGATAAAATACTTCAGTCTGCCCCCCACAAGTGTTTGTGATACTGTAAGACGATGTATACTCACCGGCTGACGGACGGGATCTGGGGAAACCTCGGCCTCCACGTCCCCTCCAGGGGCGTCCACGTGGTGGAAAAAAGGGTGCAGGTTGTGCCACCGGCAAGGTGTATGACTGCTGAGCAGGAGCGTACGGCTGTGGATTTGGTCTAGCGTAGGGCCTGAAGTAGGCAGTGCGGCCGGCAGAGCGCCCTCTCCCTCTGCCGGCCTTGCCAAAAACCTTAGGGTTAGAACCCGATTTTTTCAGTGAATTCTGAGCCTTATCAAGGCTAGTAAATAAGGACACAAATTTATTTATATTCTTGATCAAATCCTCGCCGAAGAGAAGGCCTTCAGAAAAAGGGCCCGGCTCATTCTCAGCAAGGTGCGACAATTGAGGTTCCAATTTCATTAATATGGACCTTCTGCGTTCAATAGAACAAGTTGTGTTGGCGCTGCCGAGCATGCATATAGCACGCTGGGCCCACCCTCTTAGCTGCACTAAATCCACCGGCTGGGAGGTAGAGGCTGCCTGTTCCGACAGGTTTAAAATTTTAGTAAGCGGGCCCAGGAGGTCTAAGATCCGATCCTGTATCACCTTGAACGAACGTTCAATTCCTTTTTTGGAGTACTTGCCGGAGCGGGTTAAATATTTCATCAGGACCGGATCTATTTCCGGTGTTTGTGCCACTTTCTTGGCCACGTATGGTCTGGGGCACTCTGATCGCAGTTTGTTGCGATTGGACCGATCCAGTGCTTTTCTGGTCCAAAACTCTACATAGTCCGCAACTTGCGGTAATGGGGCCCAATCCCCTGACCGGGGATGAGTGATAGCCTCCGGACTAAAGAACGGTTGTCCGAGTGTATCTAGTACCGTCTCGGAAGGCATGTCGAGATTGGCGTCAGAGTTTTCCGCTAAGAACCCCGCATCCTCCTTGTCAGAGTCGGAGTCCGTGGCCTCGGCCACCTCAGAGACCTCAGACGACTCATCCTCCGATGTGTCGTATGAGTCTGGTTTTGTCCTTTTATTGGACTTATGCCTCTTTGTAATGGTCTCCTTGAGGCCCAAGGGTCGGTCGTATTCAGGATGTGGGGTTTGACAGGCCGAAGTGGGTCCTGTCCTGGACATATTATTTTCTTCCCCTGCCGGGGAGTCGAGTTGTTCATTAATATGTTTGCGCTTGGAAAGCGCTTTACCCTTATTAGGTTTCTCTCCAGAGACTGAGGGTTTAATAGAGGGATGTATAGTTGAGGCTAGTGCAGCTTGGACAGACCTATTTATGAGGTCTTGTATCTGAGTAGCCGTCATTAACTGGGAGGCGTCTAACTCAATATGCTCCTCAGTACCAGCCATGATAGGGGCAGTATGTTTGTTGTTATCACCAGCCATATCTAGTGTAGGCTATCAAGTAGCACTAAGATATTCAAAGTGAATCTGTAGTGGACCTCACTATGAGCTCCACAAGCTATTGAATAGGTATATATTATAAGCTGGTTATGATTGGAAACAGCCTAGTTGTCAATAGTACAATTAATTGCAGGCTAAAGGTTAGCACCTAACAGGATCCTGTCAGTATTCTGTGACCGGACACTGTGAAAACTACCTGGGGAGATGGTAATTGACAGAAACGCTGACCACCACAAAATTGCTGCCGTTCCTCTCGCCGCTCGCACCACACTGGCGACGGGGAGAGGAGGCGGTAACTAGTCACAGCGGTCCCAGGCGAAATCTCACGAGAACTCAGCAGGGAGCGCTGTGATTGGTGGAGTGGTGCTAGCAGAGCGCGTCAGAAGATGCGCGTTAGAAGAGGAACGCCCTCCTCCCCTCCTTTCCGGCGAACAAGAAGATCAGTGGCGGGAAGGAGGGAGGAGAAGCGCGCGAAGAAGCTCAAAATGGCGCCGGTAAGCCAAAAGAGAGGGTGGGAGGAAGGGGAGATAGACGGAAAAGAATTCCGTGTCTCGCCCTCACAGAGGTAAGCCGGAACTCACCGGCCACCGGCAAAATCCCTAAGGGACAAACGGGTAGAATATGACAAATATATAAAAGGAAAATATATAAAAGAGGAATAACTGAGAGAATAATAATGATAGATAGGAAAGAATATATGAGAACAGAAAAAGAGATGATTTTGAATAGTCAGAAACTTATAGAAAACATATACATTCAGGGTACTTATCTGTCTGCCATGAGCAGAAAGAAAGAGGAGGTGGATCTTCCGGCAGCCTCATTTATAGCACCAGTCAACAGGAAATGGGAGGAGGAAGGCGCAAGGGCTGCTGGGAGTTGTAGTTTTTTCAAAAAGTTATATTAAATATATTATTTTAATAAAATTCTGCTATGGGCATTAATAAAAGAAAGATTAATGCAAGATATGAGCCTCCTGTCTGATATATAACTACTATTTATTATTTACTATCTATTATCAATAAAATAATTTTTAAATAATAATTACATTTTTAAATATTAACCTATATTTAATATATATATTTTTTTGATACATGTATTATTATCATCATTATTAGTAGTAGTATTTATTCGCCTCTAGACCTTGGGTATCTGTAACTTTATTCAGACATGCAGTGTATCTTCTATTTTTAATCAGCTATTTGCACTTTATTATAAATGCATATCTGTTCACCTCTCTATGCAATTTCTATTCATATCTTTCTGACTGATTATTTATTGAACTCATCGTCATTATTCCTAATATATAATTTTTTTTTGACCCAGCTATTTTTAATTAAACATTTTTTAATTAATTTTATCATGTCTTTATAGCATATCTTGCACTCCCACTCCAATAACTATTTACTTTTAATTATATATTATATTTATAAATTGTTTACTATCCCGCATATTTTTTATAAGTATGTCATTCACCCATTCAGTCTCTTCATCCATTCAGCCCCTTTATAGATTACTTTGTGCCCATTCACTTTAAAGTTATTATATATTACAATCACTGTTTTCTATATTATATTGATATTTAAATTGTCCCATGTTTTTTTTTAAATGCGTTGTATCTCTTTCCCATAGGACCGCCGTTGGATGTTTGCTGCGGTCACTTGGCTCCTCTGCGCTATTTCATTCATAACACACGCGCTGTTAGACGTATGAGAGCTGTCCCACTCCCTTCTTCTCTGATTGGTTCAGCCTTACCACGTGGCCGCCGCTCACCACCACGGCGCGTCCCTGGCAACCAGCTCCTCCGCTTCTGTCTCTCCAGATCGGAGCTACACGTAGCCTGACAGCTTTTTTTTTTTTTTTTAACTTAGAATTTTATTGAGATTTTCATCTAAGATACATATGCAATTCACAAAGCTTGCAAGTATTATAGTAATTGTATAGAAATGCACAATCATGGTAAGTAAAATATTACCCTATTGCGGGCAAAAACTTTAAGGTAGAACATACAAGATAGGATAGAAAACAACAGCTAACATAAGAAGGAAAAAGAAGGCTCCACGGAGTTATCTGGGTATAAGTGAGAGTATAAGAAAGGACATATTAGGTATCATGCAAAGAAGTCTAAAGCTGGACGGTATTATATTTACTTCGCCTCCAAACATCCCATCTGTACAAGAAGTGTGTCACTCTATCTAAGGATTCTGCTATTTTATATTCATACCAACAGTTGTTATTGACACCTCTAATTAATTATTTCTTTGATAGACGGTATCTTGGGTGAGTTCCAGGTTTGTGCAATTTTCTGTCTCACCACTAATAATGTATGAAGAATCACTGTTCTCTGGTGGTGAGAATATACATTAATGTCTATATTAAGAATGGCTAAATAATGAGTCAATATGATCGGGAAACCACATATATGCGATAAAAATCTACCTATCTTCCTCCATAATTGTGTAATAACTGGGCAGTGCCACCAGATATGAGACAGGGAACCCTCCCCATTACATCTCCAACAACAATCAGGAACGTCAGAAAATTTAGATACTCTCTGAGGTGTCAAATACCAACGATATAAAAGTTTCTTAGAGTTCTCTAGATGAGTTATACATTTAGAAAGTGACGGAACCACATAATGGGCTTGGCACCATTGTTGGTCAGAGAATGTAGTTCCCAGTTCTTCTTCCCATTTTAATTTATGCAAATCTGGTGCAGTGGTGTAGGAATCAAGCAAAATAGAGTAGCAATAGGAAATTTCTTTTTTAGGAAAGGATGGAGAGTTTAACCATTTATCTATCAGGGATGATGGGGTATCATTTGGGGGGTTTACGGAAGTTAATAAATGTCTGATTTGGAGGAACTTATAAAAATCCTTGTTATTAAGATTATATTTTTCCCTAAGATAATCAAAAGACACAAATGCACCCTCGGACCAAAAGTCCGAAAGTGCCGTCAAGCCCTTCCCCATCCACAATGAGATATTTAAATCAGCAATAGCCGTTTCTAATATTGAGCTATGCAATGGGAAGAATTTGGTGGTGAATAGTTGTTTAGGAAGAACAAATGTGCGCCACATGTGTATAATGGCGGCAATAGTGGGATGGGAACATCTTGGATTGTGATTTAAAAAATGTGCTGCTGTGAGAATATTCTTAATCGTGTTTCTTCCCAAGACTACTGACTCTATATGTACCCAATGTTTGGAAGTGTCGCCAAGCCAGAGGCTACGGAGTTGATCTAAAATTACTGATCTGTAATATTGGAGTACAGATGGACACCCTATTCCCCCTTTGCGAAGAGGTTGATATAAGGTTTCTGCTTTTACTCTGGGGGGTTTATTACACCAGATATATTTCATTAAAATTGTTTGAATATTTTTTAAGTATGATATTGGAAGTAAAATAGGCACGTTTCGAAAAACATATAATATCTTTGAAAGGATCATCATTTTTATAGCCGCTAAGCGTCCCAGCCATGATATACCCACTGTTTTTAGATGTGAGACTATTTTGTTGATGTCTTTCAGTAGTGGGACATAATTATCATTAAAGAGCTGTGATGTAGGGTAGGAAAGCTTAATTCCAAGGTACTGTAAAGAAGATGTGGACCAACTAAATGGAAATCTAGATTTAAGAGTATTAACTTGTTTAGTAGGGATGCCCAAATTTAAAATTAGAGATTTAGTTTCATTTATTTTGTAGTAGGAGACATTTTTGAATTCCTCAAGTATTCTACATATAGAGGAGAGAGACTTTTCGGGATCAGAGCAAACAACAATCACGTCGTCAGCAAATAGGCCTATACGGTGTTCCCTATCCCCTATTTTTAAGCCTGAAATATCGGGATCCCTTCTTATTTTTTCCGCTAAAGGTTCCATTATCATGGCAAATATCAGGGGGGAGAGGGGGCAACCCTGTCTTGTTCCATTCGATATGGAGAATTTCTGTGAAAGGAATCCAGACGTGTACACTGATGCCTCGGGAGAAGAATATAACGCAGCGATACCTGTATGGATTTGGCCTATCAATCCAAATTTGGTTAGGACAGACCCCAGAAATCCCCAGTGGACCCTATCAAACGCCTTCTCTGCGTCAAGGGACAACAGCAAAGAAGGCCGGCCGCTTATCTCCGCTGCATATATCAGATCAATAAATCTGCGTGTCCCATCTACTGTTTGTCTATTTTTAACAAAGCCAACTTGATCGTTATTAATCAAACTGGGAAGGATTTCGTTAAGTCTGTTCGCTAAGATTTTAGAATACAGTTTCAGGTCGTTGTTAAGTAGGGATATCGGCCTAAAATTTTCAGGTTTATCTGGGGATTTGCCAGGTTTTGGTAGTGTTACTATTAATGCTTTTAACATCTCAGAAGGGATCTTACCAGTGCTAAATATGTGGTTGAAAGTTTGGAGTAAATGAGGGAATAAGATATGTGCAAATTTTTGGTAGTATTCTCCAGTGAAGCCATCAGGTCCAGGGGACTTGTGTGGCCTAAGGGATGAGATAGCCGAAGTAACTTCTTCAAGCGTAATAGGTTGATTTAGAATTGCTAAATCGTCGGTATCCACTGAAGGCAGGGGCAAAGAGGACAAATATGACTGGATAATGCGGTCAGCAGGTTGAGGGGTGAAGGGATCTGTTTTTAAATTGTAAAGATTTTTGTAATATTCTGCAAATGTATCTGCGATTTTTTGAGGATTAATAATTTTTTCCTTGTGAATATTGTAAAGGAAAGGTATTTTTGATTTAGCCGCAATATTTCTGAATTTATTCGCTAACATCTTGCCTGCTCTATTGCCCTGCCAATAAAATTTAGTTTTAGTCTTTTTGAGTAAGTAGTCGAATTTATAATGTAAGACTTGGTACAATTGAAAGCGAAGGGATTTAAGTTTAGATAAGAGGCTGGGTTCGTTAGTTTGTTTATGTAAATCCTCCGTACTTTTAATGTCTTGTATTAGTTTTTGTGTTTTGTGGAGTCTATCTTTCCTGATGGTAGCTGCCAATCTAATAAGCGTCCCCCTTACAACAGCTTTGTGTGCGCACCAATTTGTGAGCACATTTGTATCATTGGGGTCGTTCATTGTGAAAAATTCATTCAAGTCTTTTTCTATAGTTAGCTTGTGGTTTGGATCATTGAGGAGAGAATTATTTAAACGCCAGGGGGAATATGACGGCGAGTTAAATTGTTCCCTAACAGTAATAGATACTGGGGCGTGATCGGACCAACTAATTATACCTATCTCCGCAGATACCACCTTCTGGAGTAACCACTTATCTGAAATAATAAGGTCTATTCTAGAGTATACCTTATGAGGGTGAGAAAAAAAGGTATAGTCCCTGTCATTAGCGTTAAGGACTCTCCATGCGTCATACAGATCCTCTTTAAATAAGGTGTTATACGTCGCGGTAGTTTTTGCAGTGCGCTTCGAGCTGGATTTATCTATCGTGGGAGACATCACCTGATTAAAGTCACCAACCAGTAAGATAGCTCCATATTTGTGTTGATTGACAACCTTTATGACATGTGTAAGAAATTTCCCTTGTTTTTTGTTAGGGGCGTATAATGTAACTAAAGTGAATTTCTCATTATTTATAATACAATTTAGAAGTATATACCTGTGATAAATATCATATATTACCTTGATTAATTGAAACGCTACAGTATTTTTTACAGCAATTAATACCCCTTTCTTTTTAGTTTTGTTAGGAGTACAAAATATAAAAGGAAACCTTTTGTTTTTAAGTCTCACAGTCTCGGACTCAAGCAAATGTGTTTCTTGTGCGCATATAATGTCGCACTTTAAACGAGAGCATTCGTTCCAAAATAACGATCTTTTGAAAGGGCTATTTAATCCCTTAATATTTAAAGTAGAGATTTTAATCACCATCTAAGTATTGCATGAGAATTTGGTTGAGCCGATCACTTACCCAAGTCCGAGACCCAGTTATCCCTTTTCGGTGCGCTACAGAAGAGAAAAAAAAGATGTCCGTGGAGCCACATATAAAGAAAGTAGTGGGAAAAAACAAAAGGAGTAAAACAGAAGAACAATTAAACATTATAAACATTTGTTCAAAGTGAACACGCCTGTTACCTATCGTAAAAAACAGGATAGGCTTGAGGGTAGGAGACTGTCAGTAAGGCAGAATGTAGTTAGTGAGTAAAACCAACTAGTAATTTACTATAAAGAGAGATCTCTAAGGACCTAACCCGATGGCACAAAACACACTGTGTCTCAGATAATAAACAAAATTATACCTAAGGATACATTAATGTAAAACTATAGCATTCAATAGAATAACAGAGTAGAGCAGGCCCTAAACGTATAACGTATAACATTAAGTGACCATGTGAGTGTTCAAGTCGGAGACTCATCCCTAGGTCCAAAGCCTGAAGAGTGGGAAGGTGAATGGGGAGTAGGTTGAGCGTCCATAACAGATGAGGAGCCCATTTTTTTCCATTCCGGACGGATAGTATTTGCTTTCCTTTTTGGAGGGGTTCTTTCTTTAGCAGGAATGGAGTCAGGGAACCATTTTTCTATGAGTTGAAGAGCCTGTTCAGGGGTTCTCAGTTCATGTGCAGATCCATTTCTGGAAACCAGAAGTTTAACCGGGAAGCCCCAGCGGTACATAATTCCGTGTTCCCTGAGGATAGATGTTGATGTGGAAAATGCTTTCCTTCTTTTCAATGTAGTTGCAGATAAATCAGCAAATAGTGTTATTTGGGAGAAACGCTCTGGTAATATGGGTGGTTTTTTAGCCTTGCGCAATATTTCTTCTTTGAAATGGTAAAAATGAAGTCGTGCAAGAATGTCTCTTGGGACCGTAGTAGGTAAGTGAGAAGGCTTAGACATTCTATGGGCCCTGTCAATAATCATGTCTCTCTGATCTGCGTCGGGAACTAAAATAGTGAAGTAGTCAAGCAGAAATTCCTTGATGTCTGAAGGTTGAATGGATTCGGGAATGCCACGAAAGCGAATATTGTTTCGCCGCGATCTGTCTTCTAGATCAGCTAGTTTAAGTTTAACAGTAAACATATCTTCATTCAACTCATTTTGGTCATCCACCAGAGCGTTGTGGGCTTCTGTGAATTCTCCCATTTTATTTTCAAGGTTATTCGTTCTTTCTCCTATATCTTTAACTTCTGATGTAAGAGCGCTTAATGATGTCATGAAGTCTTTTTGGAGGTTTTCTCTGAACTCTTGGAATAGAGATCTCATGGCATTTTCCATGTTAGGTGGGAGACTGGGAGCCTCTAGATGCTTTTGTGATGCCATTGGTGATGGATTTATTGGATAAGGTAAAGAATTGGGTGAAGATGAGATATCTTTGACTGGAGGTGAAGTATGAGAGGCACTAGTGATTGCAGGTACAGTTTTAGTTGCGCCTGTTTTGGGTGAATAGAATTTAGTTAGTTTGGCAGAAGACTTTTTTCTCCCACGCCTAGCAGGCATAACTTGACAAAGGACAGCCCGCTGGAACAAGTCTTGTGTAGGTATCAGATGGGTTAACAGAGGAATTCTGTACTGACTGAAACTGCAATAGATATTATTTGTTGAACACCAGCACCATCTTGGGGCGAGTTAGAGCAATTGCACTTCTTTTTATGTAGTGTAGACTATATTCCAATATTTCTTATCAATGTAGAGAGAAGAGTCACACAGGAGTGATGTAAAATATAGGCAATTCAGGTATGATAAGTAGCTATCTTGGATGAGAATAAAGTCCCTTTAGGCAGAGGGGTCCTCCTTTTATAGCAGAGATGATACAGTAATTAGGAACAATGCAGATGAAATGCCTTAGTGCAGATCCAACTTTCAATTAATATTCAGCCAGTTCTGTGAGTGCAAACTGTGCTTGCTCCTGAGTACAATAAGATGTAGACCCGTATTCAGTGTTGCTGAGGAGTTGTATGGGCAGTGAGGGGTAGGCAGAAGATGGCGGCCTGCCACTCTGTCGCAGTAAAGCACAGCCCTCACGTTTTGTATTCCAGTGGTGTGGTGTAGTAGGCTTATGCAATTGATCTCACCACTAGAATTCCCCCCAGCTCGCTTGGTCAAGGTTACATATATTGGGGGCTAATAAGCTACCCCCTGGGCTCTGAATCCAAGTCCAGGGTCAGTGAGGAGAGTGATGAGGGAGACAGCAGACAGCTGCTGTATGTAGCCGCTTAGTTATGGGGCCCTTCGTCCTCCCCTGTACCTGTACTGCAGTCTCTCAGGTCCTCCGTGGAGATCGTGGCCGTGTTCCCTCTTTGCAGCACGTCGGGATCCTCCGGTTTGTCACGAGAGACAGTAGATGGCTGTAGAAGCTAGTCAGTCTCTAGTTCCGGGTCCGTCCAGCGCAGGCAGGCAAAGCACTCCCAGGGGAAAATGGCGCCCTCCCGCTTCGCCGCTCGGTCAGCGCCCGAAGCGTTTCGGCCCAAAAAAGCTGTTTGGATCTGGCAAAGTTATAAGAAACAGCCTCCAGGCAGTCCGGACCTCCTCAGGGTGCAGAAGTCCTCAGGTTCGAGCGTGTGGAGCCGATTTTAGCCGGTTTTTATCGGGTTATATGCAGGAGCTATTCACTCCTGCATCTTCTCTCCTCAGCAGTTGGCCACGCCCCCTGACAGCTTTTAACATACTATGTTGATGTTTACATTATGACAAGCCTCACTCTGGTGCAGTACTGCCGGTGCACGGGAGCGGGGCTTGCTTTGACCTCTAGTCCTTGTTTCTTAGTTCTTGTTTTTAAGTGATTATGCATCGCAATTTCCATTTATTAAATGCATGTATCTTCTTATTTGTAAAATCTGCTACCTACAATTTATTCATTGTTCTATTTTTATCATTATTGTATTTTCTGTGTGTGTAATTGTGATCCCTCCCACCATTTGTACTTCCTTATTAGATAGTATATAAAGCACCTTGCAATGCTATACTGTATGCCATTCTGAGGAAGGAGGTATGATACTCCGAAACGCGTCTATTTGGTATTTAAATAAACACAGTGACAGTGCTTCCTAGCACTTTCATCTCGATCTGGCTTCCACCTGATTCTTCTGATGTTCTGAACAGCGCCCTCTGACAAGGTTTATTTTCCTATACTCTGCTGGCTATTGCCTGTCAGGACGTGCCAGAGGCACATCCTAATATGCTGCCTGCTAGTGAAAACTGGCAGGCAGCATATAACTTCAATGCTTTGGAATACTAAGTATTCCAAAGCATTAAAAAAAAAAAGTGGAAAAATAAATAAATTAAGAAAAAGTGTTAAAAAAAATGGGTAAAAATAAAAAAATAAAGTAAAAAAAGTGTAAAAATATTAAAAAAAAGGAAAAAAGTGTAAAAATTAAAAAAAATAAATGTTTATGTTTATTAAATAAATATAATAAAAAAATGCGTAAAGTGTGGGATCACACAGCGGACATCCGCAGCATGTAATATGCTGCGGTTGTCCACTATATGATCCTACATATTATGCATTTTTGTGTAGGATCACAACAATGAGCTCCCTGCTGCGGCTAGGTAGCTTTGTGCATCCACTCATTGCGGCGGATTTCCCGCCAGCAGTCACAAGCGGAAATACTGAGCTACCCAGCTGCAGCAGTGATCGCGCATCCGCGGTGTGAAATGCTCTGCGGATGCGCTCTGTCTGACCCTTTTGGTCTATAGGAATACTATAGGGGGTGTAGTTTCCAAAATGGGGTCACTTGTGGGGGTTCTGTATGGTTCTGGCAGCTAAAACCCTTTGCAGGCATGAAGTACAGCCTAAAATGATGCCCTGAAAGCCAAATGGTGCTCCTCTCCTTCTGGGTTCCACCACGCAGCCAAGGAACCAAATATGTCCTAAGCGGGGGGTATTTCCGAACACGGGAGGAGCAGCTTAATAAAATATAGGGTGCTTTTTTTTCAATATCAGAAGGGATGTACAAAAAATAAGTCCGACAAATGATGCATTTGTGGAAAAAAACTAATTTTGAATTCTTAACACTGACTTACCGTAATAACACTGACTTAATAATTCCTGCCAAAAAACTATCGCATTAAAATACTCACTGTACCCCCTAGTGAATACCTTGAGGGGTCTAGTTTTTAAAATGGGGTCATTTAGGGGGGGGGGAGTTTCCTATGTTCTACTACCTTGAAATTTCTTTAAACCTTGCATAGCACATAAAAAAAGATGTTCTTTTCAAATTTTGAAAATACTGAAAATTTCAAGTGCAATTGTTAGGCTTCTCTTTCATTTACAATGTTAAAAAAAAACACTTTAAAAAAAAAAGCAGACATCTGAAAGTATAAGTTTCATAAACTATTTGGTCAGAAAGTATAAATATATGCAACCTATAAGTTTTAAAATAGCAAAAAAAATCTTATTTTTTTAATTTTGTATTTCATGATTTTTTGCATTGTAAAAAAAAAAATTTACAAATGATATCGGCTTACTTTTACTATGTACATGAAGGACAACTTGTGACAAAAAGAACAATGTCAGAATTATAGTGTTTGGCAAAACGTTACCAGAGTTATACTAATAAAGTCAGACATCCCGATTTGAAAAAGCAGGCCTGGTCTTTTAGGGGCGTACAGACATAATTGTTTTGGTCCTTAAGGGGTTAAGTCCAAAAAAAGTTGAAAGGGATTAGGTGGAATGGAGGGACAAAATGATAAACCTTTTGACAGTAACAATATTTAATTAACACCTAAAGTGTGAGAATATAAACTAAAAATCTTCCCATTCAATGCTGGTTGTTGACCTGAACGTCTTTTCTTTTTTTTTTCTCCCTCCCCTACATCATCTAAATTTAAATTTTTTTTTGGCTTTATAAAGTGGATATCAATGGAGGGTTTAGGGGGCAATTCTAAAAAATCCAAAATAGAATTGGATGAACACGCAGTATTTTCAGAAAGTGATTGTTTTGGTGAACAACCACAAACTGCCCCTAGCTTACTAGGGTACAGAGGTTGGATAGATTGTGTATCATGAATAGTCATTATTGAAGAATTAAAGGGAACGTGTCACCATTTTTTAAATTTTTTTTTATAAATATAATTGTTCTATCAAGATAAAGATAATTTCATTTATGTATTTAGTTTTAGGACAATGTAGTTTTAATGTTATTTATTAATAAAGTGTGTACTGGGGGCTGCCACTTACACAGTTGCTTTATGGCAGGCACAAGGGCATAGGAAAGTTAAAGCGCAACTGTCATGAAATTTTAGTGTAATAACCTGCACACAGCCTTTGTACTGTGTGTAGGTGTTGTGTCCTCCGCTGGGACCTGTGTGTCAATCACAGCGGTCCCAGCACTGAGATACAAAGTGGGCGTGTGGGTGGGCATGGCGGCGACTGGGCATCGTGTACCTCGCACCACACCTATCAGACCGTCAGTGGCTTTGATTAAAAGCACTTTTTAGCAAAAGCCTGCAAATATGAGGTAAAATAATTGCTGTATACAACACCTGCACACAGTACAAAGGCTGTGTGCAGGTTATTACACAAAAACTGCGCTTTAAGTTGCGCTTTAAGACTGAGAGTGTCTCATAGAAAAGCATGGACTGCTTACTGCACACAGCAGATTCTTATATATTTATACCATTAATCTGTAGCAGCTGTACTTCACCACTGTTCAGTCACCAACAAGATGCCGTGGCACAGTGGAATTTCTCCCCCTTCTCTTGCACAGACACAAAAGGAAGGGAGGTGTGAGGTCACCAGCAGGGTGAGGAATGGGTCAAATTTGCAGTAGCCAAGTTTCAAGTTACTTTCTCTTCACATTCTCATTTTAGCTCCCTCTACTGGTCAACAGTGGGATATAAGAAAGCTTTAATAATAATAATATTTTCTGACAAGTTATTTTTTTTTTAAATATTTACAAAAATATTTAAAAGATATAAACAAATTTAAAAAAATTATAATTTGGTCACACATTCCCTAAGTAACATATCAATCTGGTCACGTGGGGTACATTCAGGCAAAACCTCAAGTTCAGATAAGTTTAATTTGTTTTTATTATGTTTATTGTCAATAAAGGTTTTTATAGGATTTTTTTTTTTTTTTTTTTTTAAGGATGACTCTTCCAATGTGTATTTTCTGCGGGACAAGGTTTTTTTTTTAATTTTATCTATTTATTTTTTAATTTTTTTTTATCATTTAATGTATTATCAAGCCAGAAAAAAATATATATGTAGGGCAACATTGAAAAAATGATTGCCCTACAAAATTGTGCAATTCCATTTTTTTTTTTTCAAAGTTCAAAATACGATAAATCGGACATACTGGCCCTCATTTACTATGATTTCCCTGTTGGTTTTGTTGTTTTCATGTCATTTGATGTCATTTTTTATTGAATTTTTCCCACATATTTACTATTGTGGCGCCCGATTGTGTCGCACAGGTTTTTTGTTTGTCGCACGCGGGTTTTGTGGTGCGACAAGTTTTGTCAGTTCACTCCGTCAATGTTCTTTGCGTTATTAAAGCGTGGGAAGTGACGGCTGTGGAGAATGAGTGGACGTCAAGCTGCACGGAAGGCTCACAACAAAGAGGAGCTTTCGGAGGCTTTCCGCGCGTTTATAAATGAGAATTTCCCTCAGGGGGATGATGAGATAGCAGAGTGTTCGAGTGTTGCTTGCGCTCAACCTAAGGAAGCTGCAAGGGACGTTGTCTATGCTGAGGTGAGCCAGAATGAGGGTGGCGTTATGGATGAAGATATGTTGTGTATAAATGAATAAAAATTCCAAATTTATTACAAAAAGAACTTCCAAAGAAAAAAAGGATGCTAATCTAGGGAAAAAATTAAAATTGTAACAAATAAAAAAAAAAAAAAAAACATTTCAAACAGAACATGACTACATAAATAAGCTTATTTAAACAATACATAATAGTACATAAATAAAACAAAACAAAATTAAAATAGACCACAAAAAAAAAAAAGCCAAAATAGGGTATGAAGTAAAATAAAATTAAAAAAGGGGGGTAAAGGCAGCTTCAGATCACATACTACACAAATTTCCCTACTGCTAGGAGGTGTCGGTATCTAGGCCAAAACCCCACAAATCAGGTTCAGATTCTTCATAAATACCTGGGCAAAAGGCGTTTCTGTCGGGTAACGCCCCTTTTTTCGGGATTTGGACAAGCCGACTCGGGTAGATTGGAAATAACAGGCGCACACGGTCGCAATGTGTCTGCGACAGGTCGCAGACACATTGCGACAGGCGCAGAAACAGAAAACCCGAGAAAACAAATCGGGTTGATAATAGTACGGTAAATGAGGGCCACTATCTTTATTCAATGGGTCAGTGCGATTCCAATGATACAAAACTCAAATTTTTGTTGTTTTATGGTTAAAAAAAAAATTTAAGAAATTGAAAAAGAATAAAAACTTTGTTCATTACTATGTTCTTTCCCCTATAACTTTTTTATTTTTACACCTACGGAGCTGTGTTGGGGTAAGTTTTTTGCACCATGTGCTGTAGTTTTAAACAGTTTTAACTTTTTTGTAGTTTCTGATCACTTTTTTATTACATTTTTGGGGAGATATAATGTAACCAAAAATCAGCAATTTTGGAGTCTGGATTTTTTTTGTGTTTGATGCCGTTCATTGTGCAGAATCATAAACATAATAATTTAACCCCTTAAAGACTCGCGTTTTTTCGTTTTAGCATTTTCATTTTTTCCTCATCACCTTCTAAAAATCATAACTCTTTCAATTTTGCACATAAAATTCCATATGAGGACTTATTTTTTTGTGCCACCAATTCTACTTTGCAGTGACATTAGTCATTTTACCAAAAAATTCACGGCAAAACGGGAAAAAAGTTAATTGTGCGACAAAATTGAAAAAATTTCATTTTGTAATTTTTGGGGGCTCCCATTTCTACGCAGTGCATTTTACGGTACAAATGACACTTTATCTTTAATCTGTAGGTCCATACGGTTAAAATGATACCCTACTTATATAGGTTTGATTTTGTCGTACTTCGGGAAAAAAAATCATAACTACATGCAGGAAAATGTATACGTTTAAAATTGTCATCTTCTGACCCCCCCTTCTGACTTTTTTTTATTTTTCCCCGTACAGGCCGGTATGAGGGCTCATTTTTTGCGCCGTGATCTAAAGTTTTTATCGGTACCATTTTTGCATTGATCTGACACTTTGATTAATTTCTTTATGATATTAAATGTGACAAAAATGCGCTATTTTGGACTTTTTTGCGTGTACGCAATTGACCGCGCGGTTTAATTAACGATATAATTTTTATAGTTCAGACATTTAAGCACGCGGTGATAACACGTTTATTTTTATTTACACAGGTTTTTTATGGGGAAAGAGGGGTGATTCAAACTTTTATTAGAGAATGGGTTAAATGACCTTTATTACCTTTATTTTTCCACTTTTTTTTTTTTTTTTGCAGTGTTATAGCTCCCATAGCGGGCTATAACTGCACACACTGATTTTTTACCCTGATGCCTGCAAAGCCATAGCTTTGCATGGATCAGCGTAATAGGGGGTTGATTTCCCAAGCCTGTAGCTCAGGCTTGGAGCAATCAAGTGCCGATCGGACGCGATGGAGCAAGGTAACGGGGCCTCTGCTCACGTCCTAGCTGATCAGGACATCGCGATTTTATCGCGATAGTCCCGATCAGTCCGACTGAGCTGCCGGGAAGCTTTTACTTTCTTTTTGATCGCTGCAACTTTGATCGCCGCGTCTGAAGGGTTAATATCGCGCAGCACAACGATCTGTGCCGCATGCTATTGGCCCAGGGTCCTGGCTATCAATAGCAGCCGGGACCGACCCGGTGTGATGCGTTGTCACGGCATGACACAGTTTTAAACACCGGGACTAGGGCGTACAGGTACGCCCTGCATCCTTAAGAGGTTACTAGTTCGGACAATTTTTTGTACAGTTAAAACTTTAAAAATAAAAAATAAGAGAAAAGGGGGCAATTTGAATTTTTACTAGAGGAGGGATATTTTTTTACTTTAGTTTTTGCACTTTTTTTTTCTCCTCCCCTTCTAAAAATCATAGCTCTTTCAATTGTGCACCTACAGACCCATATAAGGGCTTGTTTTTTTGCATGACCAATTGTACTAGGTTACAAAATAAGTGAAATAATTACAATTACAAAAACTTATTTGTGGCAAAACAGAAAAAAAATTTCGTGGGGTGAAAAAAACTTTTTAAAAAACCGCCATTTTGTAATGTTGGGGGCTTCCGCTTCTACGCAGTGCACTTTTCCGTAAACATGACACCTTTATCTTTATTCTGTAGGTCCATATGGTTACAAGGATACCCAATTTATGTGGGTTTTATTTAATTTTACTACTTTAAAAAGTTATATAACTACATGCACCACAATTAGTATGTTTAAAGGACAACTGTAGTGGTCAAAAATCCCTGCCCAAATGTTCCCCAAACAAAAGTTATACAATTCAGTCAATTAGTTCTATTTACCTATATGCAGCCGTTTCTGAGATATTAGAGTTGCCAGCATAGCCCAGTAGTCCTGCATCCGTCCCCTATTCATTACATTGCAGCCGCCATCTTGGGGACGGAGATCTCTTCCTCCCAGCAGTGTTTGTGCTCCCCCTAGCCTCCGTCGGGTCCTCCTTGCTTATGCATATGCATGAGCGGGTGCTTTCTGAGGCAGCCATAGGCTCATCCTCAGAAACGCCCCTATCTGTAAGATTGAAGCAGGGGGAGAATGAGGACGTCCACAGCTCCTCCCCCCTCCCCTGCTCTGTCTACATAGGACCTCACTTATCACGGGGAGGTTTCAAGTTTTCATGGGGGAAAACACAGAGCAAACCACAGAGCAGGGAGGGGGACGTGTGTGTGAAGGAGACATATTACACTGCAGGGGCTGGTGGTGTATAGACTACAGGGAATAAATATCATACTGATTCTGTGTGTGGGAGGGGGGGGGGGGGGGACTACTGAATGACACATGCTGGGAGTTGTAGTCCCTGTTATGTGTGTGTGTATGCCAGTGTTTCCCAACCAGGGAATGCTGGGAGTAGTAGTTTTGCAACATCTGGAGGCACCCTGGTTGGGAAACACTGGTGTATGAACTACAACTCCCAGGAGACTACAGAGATACAATAGAGGTGTTTGTGAACTACAACTCCCAGGAGACTACAGAGATACAATAGAGGTGTTGGTGAACTACAACTCCCAGGAGACTCCTGATACAATAGAGGTGTTGGTGAACTACAACACCCAGGAGACTACAGAGATACAATAGAGGTGTTGGTGAACTACAACTCACAGGAGTCTCCTGATACAGTAGAGGTGTTGGTGAACTACAACTCCTTTATACACTCAAACAGCAGAAAGCTGTCACGGCATGCTTGGATGTATAGTCTTACAACAGCTGGGGTCACCTCTGCAACTCCAAGCATGCACATACAGCAGAAAGCTGACAGGGCATGCTGGGATTTGTAGTTTTGCAACAGCTGGAGGCACCACTGGAATTCCCAGCATGCCCGAACAGCATATAAAATAACTGTGCATGCTTGGAGTTGTAGTTGTGAAAAAGATGGAGGGACCCCTATCAGGACAGTTTTATAGACAAACAATTATGTTTTTTTTTTTACCATTTTTACTTTCACTATCCACTCTCCAGTGCCCACACTACAGTGAGCACGGAGGCAGCTGCTTCATCACTGGACAGGAGCCAGCATGGGGAGGGGGAGATGAGCAGAAGGGGAGGGTGTATGCATAGGGAAGGGAGATGTGGGCGTTACAATATAATAATTTGCTCGGGGGGATAGAACAGGGGGAGGGCAGCAGCTTACAGGAAGTAAGCACAAGGCATGATGAGAGATGTAGTTTTTCTTTCACTTGTCATCAGTAATTCATGTGCTGATAACGGGAGAACGACTGGGCCAATTTTGATGGGGGGGACATCGTTGGAAAGGTCTTTCAAAGACCTATTAAATGAGGTAAAAAAAAGTTTTTTTGCCCAGCACTGCAGATGTCCTTTAAAATTGTTATCTTCTGACCCCTACAACTTTTATTTTTCCGGATATGGGGCTATATGAGGGCTCATTTCTTGCACCATAGCTTTTTATCAGTACCATTTTTTTCATTGGACTTTATCGCTTTTTATTTTTTTATAGTATATGAAGTGACCAAAAATGCACAATTTGGGCCCCCCCCTTTTTTGTTGGTGTACGCTATCGACCGTGGGATTTAGCTACCCTTTATATTTTAATAGTTTGGACATTTACGCACATGGCGGTACCATATATCATTGTTATTATTTTATTCAAAAACTTGAAAAGAGGGGGGTTCAAACTTTTATTAGGAAGGGGTAATTCACTTTTAACGTTAACATTTTAATATTTTTCAGCCCACATAGAGGGCTATAACATGCAATCTTTTGATTGCATATACTGATCAATGCTATGATGGTCCCGATCAGCTCCACTGATGGGTTAATGCTGGGCATTGGCCCGATCGGTTTGCCCTGCAAATTTTGTATTCCCCCCCCCCCCCCCCCCAGGGGCTTATCGTAGGCCATCATTAGCTGGCTTACAAAGATCAATGTAATGCAAGGTAAGGCCTCGGGCTTCCCTAGCAACCCATATCCCCCCCCCCCACCCCCAACATTTACATTGCGGGGGGGCTATGAGACCACTAGAAACCAGAGAATAGCGGCATTTAATGTATTTAACCAGATAAATGACTGATAGCAGCGGGCATCTCTCGGTTATGACGTGGACCCAACCTGCAGGCCCGTGTCATACCCTCTCACCCGACCCATTATGTCATGGGTTGGGAAGGGGTTAAAACTTGCCCTTTTATAGGGGCACCTTTCGAAGAGCCACAAGAACAATCGGTGGTGTTGCTGGGGTTGGTGTCACCCAGTGCGGTAGGAAATGGTGTCACCCCCTCCAAAACCACAGATTCCCTCAACAAACCCTGATCCCCTATGAACTTTGGGAAGGCAAAGTTTGATCAGAAGCACAGAGTACTAAATAGTGGCCCGGTAGTTAGTTCACTGTGCACTTTTTGGTAAAAATTACACATTCTTTATTCTGTACGTCCAAACAATTTAAAGGATTTCAATTTATATAGCTTTTGTTTTATTTTGCTAATTTGAAAAAAATGATCACTTTTTGTATGGAAATTAGTATGCATAAAATCTCTTATTTTTCCGTACACATGATGTAGGAAGGCTTATTAATAAATCTGTTGTTTTTATCGGTACCATTGTGGTTTTGATCTGACTTTTTGACCACTTTTTTTACCCAAAACTTTTTCTGGGGTGACGCGATAAAAAAATAAAAATAAAATTTAATTCTGAGGTTTGGTATTTTACCAGACAGGATGTAATATTTTTAAAAGAAAAGGGGTGTGATTTGAACTTTTAATATGGAAGGGGTTAAATTATGCTTTTTAACAATTATTACCTTTTTTATTTTATACTTTACATTTTATTAGTCATTAGTTATTATTAGATTTCTCATACAGATCAATGCAGTTCTATCGGCACTCATTTGGTAGAGCCTGCTGCAGCCAGGCTCTAACAAATGAAGAGCTACAGTTAGCACAGGAGGAGAAGTAAGCCCTCCGGCTACCTCTACAGTGGATCTGTCATGTGTCACAAAGGGGTTATGCTATAGGAAAAAACTATATATGTTAATAAAGAAAAAAGTATATATACATAAACAGATAAAAGCAGCAAAAGTGGAGACAGAGAGACTTTTTAAGAGTAAAACTAACCCTAAAATGTTTTTAAACCATATAAATTGTAAAAATCTTAAAAATGAAGCATCGGTCCTTTTAATGTATTTGCTCTTTCCTTATCCTAGTCACGGGCATGTGAATTGTTCAGCCATTTAGCCCTGCTTCAGGTTGCTTTAGCTAAGGGCATCCGCTAATAGCTGGCATACGGCAATGGCCACGGCCAGCTATTAACCCTGACAGCCAGCACACAGGAACTACAGCCGGAACACAGAACATAATTTTGTGGACCTGAGGAAAGGCGTTGAAACGCATTGTCCCCCTTTTTTCATCTAACTTTTATTTTAAAATAAAAGTTAGTCCTGTGAACTTGCTGGCTCATTATCAATTTGATTTCATCCACACCTGCATACAGTAGCGTTCTCAAGAATCCCCCTATTTTTGCACTCTCCTCACTACCATGATCTGTATGAGGATTCTAATTTAACCCCTTAAGGACGCAGGGTTTTTCCGTTTTTGCATTTTCATTTTTTCCTCATCACCTTCTAAAAATCATAACTCTTTAAATTTTGCACCTAAAAATCCATATGATGGCTTATTTTTTGCGCCACCAATTCTACTTTGCAGTGACATTAGTCATTTTACCAAAAAATCCACGGCGAAACGGAAAAAAAAAGTCATTGTGCGACAAAATTGAAGAAAAAATTTCATTTTGTAACTTTTGGGGGCTTCCGTTTCTACGCAGTGCATTTTTCGGTAAAAATAACACCTTATCTTTATTCTGTAGGTCCATACGGTTAAATTGATACCCTACCTATATAGGTTGGATATTGTCGTACTTCGGAAAAAAATCATAACTACATGCAGGAAAATTTATATGTTAAAAATTCTCATCTTCTAACCCCTATAACTTTTTTATTTTTCCCCGTACGGGCCGTAATGAGGGCACATTTTTTTGCACCGTGTTCTGAAGTTTTTGTATTGTTTTTGATCGTTTTTTTAATTCATTTTTTCATGATATAATAAGTGACCAAAAATACACTATTTTGGACTTAGGAATTTTTTTGCGCGCACGCCATTGACCGTGCAATTTAATTAACTTTATTTTTATAGTTCAGACATTTTCACACGCGGCGATACCACATATGCTTATTTTTATTTACACAGTTTTTTGTTTTTTTATGGGAAAAGGGGGGGGGGGGGTGATTCAAACTTTTAATAGGGAAGGGGTTAAATGACCTTTGTTAACTTTTTTTTTTTTTTTTCACTTTTTTTTTTTTGCCAGTGTTATAGCTCCCATAGGGACCTATAACTCTGTACTCACTGATCTCCTATGCTGATCCCTGCAAAGCCATAGCTTTGCACGGATCAGTCAGATAGGCGGTCGATTGCTCAAGCCTGTAACTCAGGCTTAGAGCAATCAATCGATGATCGGATGCCGCGGAGAGAGGTAAGGAGACCTCTGCCTGCGTCCCAGCTGATCGGAACATCGTGATTTTATCGCGATGTCCCGATCAGCCCGACTGAGCTGCCGGGAACCGTTTACTTTTCAGACGCAGTGGTCAACTTTGATCGCCGCGTCTGAAGGGTTAACAGCGCGCGGCACAACGATCGGTGCCGCAGGCTGTTAGCCCAGGGTCTCGGCTATCGTTAGCAGCCGGGACCGACCCGGTGTGATGTGGGGTCACGGCGTGACCCCGTTTTTTACACCGGGCTTAGAGTCCTTAAGAGGTTAAGGGACAAAAAAAAAAAAAAAAAATATTAAAGGTTTAAGCCGCATACATTAAATACATTAAAGGGGTATTCCAGGCAAAAACTTTTTTTATATATATATCAACTGGCTCCGGAAAGTTAAACAGATTTGTAAATTACTTCTATTAAAAAATCTTAATCCTTCCAATAGTTATTAGCTTCTGAAGTTTTGTCTAACTGCTCAATGATGATGTCAGGCAGTGAATAGCACTCACTCTCTGTCTGTGTATGAAACAGGGAGAGCGAGTGCTATTCACTGCTTATGGCAGTTTGGTCTGTGTTTTCAAGCAGACAGAATGTGGTCTGGACCAGAAGGGAGACCAAAAGTGACATAAAAAGAAACCTCTTCTTTTCTTTTTTTTTTTCTTTTTTTTTACCAGGGAGTAAATTACAAATCGTATTTATTTTACCAGCTCCTATAATATACAAAAAATAATTTTAATGACCGTGCCCTTAAACACAATTTTTTTCCCCCCTGTATGTCCATACTAGAATAATGGGCATTTGTGTACAAGATAGATGTAGTGGAACTGGAAAGGATTCACAGATGGGAAACCAGAGTAATTAGGGGAATGGGAGGACTAAAGTACCCAGAAAGATTATCAGAATTGCAGTTATTTAGTTTAGAAAAAAGACTCCTATTGGGTGACCTAATAACGATGTATAAATATATGAGGAGGCAATGCAGAGATTTCTTCAAGGACCTATTTATACCTAGAACTGTGTCTATAACAAAGGGGCATCCTCTCAGTCTGAAGGAAAGAAGGTTTCTACACCAGCACAGGTGGGGATGCTTTACTGTTAGTAGTGAGACTATGGAACTGGATGGTTAACTGAAGAGGTTCAAAAGGGGCCTGGACATGTTTCTGGGGAGTAATAACATTACAGGTTATGGATACCAGATTTAGAAGGACAGAATGTTGATCCAGCAATTTTTACCTGATTTCAATAATTAGAATTGGAAAGGAACCCCCATCCCAGTGTGGGGCAATTAGCATCAGCCTCATAAAGGTTTTTTTTGGACTCTGGTCTTTTTTGTAACCTTATTAACTATTTAACTATGTAATATGTGCATGGGCCCTTACACTGATTTATAGAGGTTTAGTGCATTGCAGCCAGCCAGTCATGTATTGCTATCAGCTTAAAGCAGTGACAAGAAAAATACAGTGGATTTGGCCCTATAAGCATTTTCTTTATTTTCTGTTGTTTATTCCTTAGATGCTGAGCTGATCTGTGAAGTTGAACTGGATTGGCCTTGTCAGCGGAAAAAAACACGTTCTGCCAGGATCCATAAAGAAGGAGAGACCTGGAATGTCTCATGGAGTGAGGACATGATATTGTGAGCAGTTGTAAGGGGTAATTGGGATTTTATGGTATAGGGGTTAAATGTAAACATCAGCTGGGGCAGGGTCTTGGAGTTATGTGTCCTCTGTTGAGTCAGTTCTCTTGTGATTTGATAATAAAATCTCATCGTTCTCCCCATATAGTGAACTCTCTCCTCAAAGCAAGGAACTGTCTTTCAAAGTGTGGCAGATGGTGCGAAGTGCAGACAGTGAGTTTTCTTTTTTTTTTTTTTCAAACCTCTTCTTCTGTAGTTGGTAAGGTGTGGCAATAATAATATCCGTATTTGAACAAACCTTGTTTTTTCCATAGATATTTTCCTAGGTTACACCTCAGTGGCTCTGAGGTCACCTGAACAAGACCTTTGTGGGAAACGTCTATACCCACTGACCATGTGCTCCATGCTGCCGAATATCACAGTACCATCAGTATCTGTTGAGGTGAATAATGGCTAAATATTAAGTTGTTTGTTTATTTTCACCTCCATTTGCATGGGCCTATGTCATGTGTACTTCCTCTCACAGCAAAATACTAGACCCTTTCTTAACCCCTTGAGGACCAAGCCCATTTTGGCCTTAAGGACCAGGCCAATTTTTGTTTTTGCACTTTTGTTTTTTCTTCCTTCCCTTCTAAAAATCATATCTATATGAGAGCTAATTTTTTGCTCCGTGATCTGTCGTTTTTATCGGTACCTTTGTTGTTTGGATGGGACTATTTGATCGCTTTTTATTAATGTTTTTTAATGTATATGAAGTGACCAAAAATGTGCATTGACCTTACGGTTTAGCTACCCATATATTTTAATAGTTCGGACATTTTCACACGCGGCGGTACCACATATCATTATTTTTATTTTTTATTTTATTTAAAAAATGGAAAAATTAGGAAGGGGTTAATTCACTTTTATTACCCTTTTTTTTTCTTTTTTTTACACTTTAATATAATATTTTTTTAGCCAATAGGGGCTATAACATACAATCTTTTGATTGCATATACTGATCTATACTATGCCACTTTGATCGCGGTGTCTAAAGGATTAATGCCGGGCATCGGCCCGACCGGCAGTGCCCGGCATTAAAGGGGTTATCCAGGAATCAAAAAACAGACCTACTTTCTTTCATAGACCGCTCACTGTCTGTCTCTAGGTTGGGAGTAGGATTAAAAGTTGGCTCCATTCACTTTAATGGAACTGAGCTGCAGAACCACACCCAATCTGGAGACAGACAGGGAGAGGTCTTTGAAAGAAATCCCTGTTTTTTGATTCCTGGATAACCCCTTTAACACTGGGTCCTGGCTTCTGATAGCAGTCGGTACTCATGGGCGGTTTGAACGGGGTTTATTTGTGCAATTTTTTAAATTATAACAAAATACAACACTGCTCTAGACGGCCACACAAGCATGAGCCCAGGTAAGAGATACAAAATCATGCATAGAATACAAGGGCTACATGGCCACCAGAAAAATGAACAGCAGTTCACAGGTAGACCCAAACCATAGGGAGCGAAGGTTACAGGATCAAAAGACTTGTGCAGTAGCCCTTATTTAAAAGGGCAAGAATAAAGGAAAATGCATTTCGAGATGACTGCTCAACCTCTTCATCAGGTCCATACAAACACACATTCCAAGGCCTGTTTGGAAACACACAAAAAGACCAGAAAACTGACCTAGGAAACTGTGACCTAGGGCCACATGACACGGGATCACATGATGTCACAGGTGCACGTCCGCATTACATAGGACAATTACCATTAAAATAAAAAAGAGCAAAACAGAAAAATTTACAATGTATACACATTGGCCCTCATTTACTTAGAAAATCGGGTTGTAAGTCTATCTTGCTTTCTTACCCGACTGCTTTTCCCCCCTGGTATTTATTATTATGTCGCATCCTGTTTGTCGCACTGGGTTTTGTTGGTTTTGGTTTCCAACTCCTCTGAGTTGTCGGGAAAAAATCCACAACAATTCAACAAATTCGGGTTGGAAACCTTTATAAATACGTGGGAAAGCTCAGAAATGTCGGGTTACGCCCCTTTTTCGGGTTTGGGAGAATCCACATCGGGTCCGTCGGGAAAAAATGTCGCATCGTGTCGCAGACTGGCGCACGATGTCTGCGACATGTCGCAGACAAAGATGCGCCAAAAAACCCCGACAAAAGAAGTCGGGTTTAGAATAGTAAATGAGGGCCATTATAGCAGTTGTGCAGTCTGCTAATGCAGCAAAAGTAAAGAAAATATAGTTATATGTGCATCGGAGGTGTTCCGTGATGGACTGCACTCCTCTGCCCCCTCTGAACTTCAGTCCCAGGGCCGGCTGTGCAAGATGCTTCGGCTGGTGCTAGCGGGACAGCTAGAGTAACGGGAAAATAGGGCAGGCTAAGAAGCAGTTGAAGCATTTGTGCTTGGAATGGGAGACATCACTAGGAGCCGGTTATTTAATACAAAGTCTTTTTATACCTGGTGGCAGAAAGTGCTGAAGGGTTCGTGGGGCCGGGAGGAGCCGCGATCGATGATTTTGTACACATAAGTCTGCTTTATACATATTTTACAAATTTTTTTTTCTACATATAGGAGGCTGCATTGTATATATTTTACACATTCTGTATATGATGTGTATAATTTATACATAAGAGGCTGCATAAACATTTCTACACACATTGCATAATAAAGGACATAATTCATGCAGACAGAACAATTCATTAATGCATAGGAGGGTCATAGGTGTATTGCCCATATTTATATTGCTACCCCCCCCTCCCCCCAAAAAAAAGAAAAAAAATTGACACTTATATTTAATTTTGCACATACTAGTTGGGTTGTAAATGCTTTGAGTGTCTCTAATTCTGTATGGATGACATTTGTTTTGCAGTCCCTGGGGTCCACAGTCAAAACAAAGTTTTAATAGAGTAGTTCTGTCATCTCATTAAGCCATATGCTTGAAGGGATTCCAAATTGTAAATCCAAAACATTTCCCTTTTCACTAGGGCATCAAACCTGTTTGTGACAGAGATTGGGATCTGGTTGATAGGGATGATAGATATGGGATTTAGATCCCCTTAGTGTGAAAGTGTAAAAAAAACTGATCATCGGTCAAATATGAAAAGGAACTTTCAGCTGCATGGCCTTTCACGACACTGTGGTAAGGCACACTCAAGGTATCCAAATCCCATATCTTTCATCCCTATCGAACCGATCCCCATCTCCATCACAATCCGGTTTGATGCCTTAGTGAAAAGGGAGATGTTTTGGATTTACAATTTGAAATCCTTTCAACCATATTGGCTTAATGAAATGACAGAATTAATCTATTGAAACTTTGTTCTATGCCTAAGGACCCCCTCAACATACAAATCAGTACCCCCCCTTCCCCTTCCTATACACTGTTATATATCTATGATGCGCTAGAATCTGAGCAATGAGTCTAATGGGCATAATGTGGCTTTCCCTATGCATTAATGATTCATTCTGTCTGCATGAGTTAAGTCCTTTATTATGCAATATGTGTAGAAATTATTATGCAGCCTCTTATGCATAAATTACACACATAATCATATACAGAATGTGTAAAATATGTATAATGCAGCCTCTTATGAAATGATCGATCTCGGCTCCTCCAGGCCCCACAAGCCCTTCAGCGCTCACTGCCACTAGGTATAAAAAGACTTTGTATTAACTAACCGGTTCCTAGTGATGTCTCTCATTCCAAACATGAACGGTTCAACTGCTTCTTAGCCTGCCCTATACCCCCTTCATTCTTGATGTCTCACTAGCTCTAGCCAGAGCACTTGCACAACCGACACTTTCAAGTTCAGAGTGGGCGGAGGAATTTAGTATATGGTGAACACCTCCGATGTACATATAACTATATTTTATTTACTTTTATTACATTAGCAGTCTGCGCAACTGCTACTTATGTGTATGCTTTGTAAATTGTTCTGTTTTTCTCTTTATTTATTCTTATGGTAATTTTCCTATGTAATGCTGACGTGCACCTGTGAAGTCATGTGGCCCAAGGTCACAGTTTTCCAGTCTTTTTGTGTGTGTATATATACAGGCCTCGGAGTGTGCGTTTGTATGGACCTGATGAAGAAGTGAGCAGTCATCTCATGGCATAGTAACTTCTATGTACCTGTGTGTGAGACTTGTGGATGGTGTGGGCTCTGCAGCAGAAAGGCATCTAATAGTAATTCTGGGTTCACACAGTGTTATTGCTGTGTATGCCAACTATACATCTGCATCCCTTTATGAAAAGTGTTGTTCACTTATAACGAGGTACACGGCATTGGGTCACTTTATTATAATGGCCCAAATGTAGTCAGCCATTGACTACATTCAGGATAGTATGATTTATCTTGCTGTTCTCACGTTTGGGCCATTAAAGTGAATGGCTCTTCTGCCATGTGCCTCATTATACAATGGGGATGAAAAGTTTGGGCACCCCAGGTAAAAATTTGTATTAAAGGAGTAGTCCAGTAGTGAACAACTTATCCCCTATCCTTAGGATAGGGGATAAGTTGCAGATCGCGGGGGGTCTGACCGCTGGGGCCCCCCACGATCTCCTGTACGGGGCCCCGACACCCCGCGGGAAGGGGGGTGTTGACCTCCGCACGAAGCTGCGGCTGACACGCCCCCTCAATAAAACTCTATGGCAGAGCCGGAGCGCTGCCTTCGGCAATCTCCGGCTCTGCCATAGCGATGTATTGAGGGGGCGTGTCGGCCGCCGCTTCGTGCGGTGGTCGACACCCGCTATCTGGCCGCAGAGCCTGGCCCCCGTACAAAGAGATCGCAGGGGGCCCCAGCGGTCGGACCCCCCGCGATCTCACACTTATCCCCTATCCTTAGGATAGGGAATACGTTTGGACTACCCCTTTAATGTGCATAAAGAAGCCAAGGAAAGATGGAAAAATCTCCAAAAGGCATCAAATTACAGATTAGACATTCTTATGATATGTCAACAAAAGTTTGATTTTATTTCTATCATTTCACTTTCAAAATAACAGAAAACCAAAAAATGGCATCTGCAAAAGTTTGGGCACCCTGTCTAATCTGTTATTTGGATGGATCCCTCCAAGGAACAGCACAGGATAAAAGCGGCGCACAAGACTTCAAAGGTAAAATGGTTTATTTACCCGGCATGCAACGCGTTTCGCTGGACAATCTGATGAAGCTGGTTGTCCAGCGAAACGCGTTGCATGCCGGGTAAATAAACCATTTTACCTTTGAAGTCTTGTGCGCCGCTTTTATCCTGTGCTGTTCCTTGGAGGGATCCATCTGAGTGCTTCACCTGTGTTGCCAGGAGCGGCTGCCGATCTTCGCCCGTTGAGGGTAATTCCACGCTTTTACCATAGTTGTACTTGGTTATCACACTAGGAGTGCTCTCCTTGTCTATATAATCTGTAATTTGATGCCTTTAGGAGATTTTTCCATCTTTCCTTGGCCAAACTTTTGATCCCCACTGTATTTTGTCAACCCTTTTTTTTTTTTTTTTTGAGGGAGTGATGCGTGTAGCTGGGAAGGACAGCAATAACACCTCCTTAGAGGGAGGTGGCTCACTCTGTCACACAATTTGCATACCATGGAAGTAAGGTGCTGATGAGGGTTAAAGAAGACCGCTTTGTCAGCATTAATGCCGAAATATTGCATTATTTTATGTAAGAGACCAAACCACTACAGGGTCAAGTCCTATAGTAGGGTTAAGAAAAAAAAAATTGCTAATCACGGGGGGTTGGTAAATATGTAGACTGTTAGGTGATGTCAGCTGAATGTTCCAGAAGATAAGAGTGTTAACTCACCTTTTCGCATTGTTCACAACTCCATTGATTTAATCTGGGGAAGTGGTAACATTTCCCACGTTGAGTTGCGTTTACCATTGTTCTGGGTTTGTTTTTCTTGGTTCCCTTGTGGCCTAGGTTGCCTACTGTTTGGCACTCTCTTAGGATATATTTTGGTCAGAGAAGATATAGCTGGACTACAGGGCTGTACTTGGATAGAACTGTGGGCGTGTCAGCCAAATTCACCAACCTGACTGGTACCCGACCATTGAAGACAGTGACGGGGCTTCTTGCAGCCTTGACTGGCGAGTGGTCCTCCAACTAGACTGGTTGTTTATGCCTGGATAGGAACAACCCCAAATGATGGCTTATGTGTTGAATTGCAAAGTGACGGCCTGAAATGGGCACTGTCATAATTTTTTTATTTTATTTTTTTGCATATGATACAGAAGGTAAAATAAATCAGATTTGTAATTTACTCACTGTAAAAAAAAAAAAAAAAAAATATATATATATATATATATATATATATATATATATATATATATATAATACATATACATATATATATTTTTTTTTATGTCACTTCCATGGCCTTATAAATCTGGCTACTAGTGGTTTCCCCTTCTGGTCCAGACTGCATTCCGTCTGCTCAAAAGCACAGACTTTAGTCTTCTGCTGGACTGGCAAGAGACCAAACTCAGGAAGTGCAATCTGGCCATAGGTAGTGAATAGCACGCACTCTCTGCCTGGGTATGTTACAGGGAAAGCGAGTGCTATTCACTGCCTATGGACAGACCACATTTCCTGAGTTTGGTGTCCTGCCAGGAGACCAAAGTCAGTGCTTTTGAGCTAACGGAATGCAGTCTGGTACAGAAGGGAGACTCCTAGTGGCCAGATTTACAAGGCCATGAAAGTGACATACATTTTTTTTTATTTTTTATTTTTTTTTTAATACAAGGAGTAAATTAAAATCTTATTTATTTTTTCCTGCAGTATCAAATGCCCAAAGAAATATTTTAATGACAGTGCCCATTTATGTCTTGGATCCGGACACGGCAAATTTCATCCTTCATGTTGGCAAATTTTTGTTTAGACTCAAGTGCCTTGAGGTGATGCTGCTGTAAGTGGGAGAAGCAGCTTTTCTGTATGTGGGAGAAGCAGTAGGGAATGAGGCATGCAATGCATCCATAATTTCCACCTAACAGGTTCACTTGAGTCATTGGAGTCCCAGTATTAATAAAACTTCATAAATCAAATAATCATGTATGGATCCCAGGGCATTAGTTACTATTACAATAACCCTTTGGGAGGACTAACCTCCCTCAAGGGATAGAGAACCTTACAACTTGGGCTCCACTAAAAACTATTTTTATTGATCTACATTAAAATATATTTTTTTAGGAAAACAAGCAGGCCACAGATAGTGATTTAAAATTATCAGAGATCCTTGTATGACTTGTTACTTATCTTGGGCTATATGCCTTGTTGGTGGTAAGATAGTGGCTTGTGTTTTAACAGTATCAGTGAGGGTGTTAATTTTACACCCTCCCTTCAGGTCTGTTATGTGGTATTTGGGTGGTTTGAACAAGGGTTACTTTGTTCCTCCTTGTATATCACCCTCCACGTATAGGATTTCTATGGCAGCTGGAAGCTTATTATTAGAGATGAGCGAACTTACAGTAAATTCGATTCGTCACAAACTTCTTGGCTCGGCAGTTGATGACTTTTGCTGCATAAATTAGTTCAGCTTTCAGGTGCTCCCGTGGGCTGGAAAAGGTGGATACAGTCCTAGGAGACTCTTTCCTAAGACTGTATCAACCTTTTCCAGCCCACCGGAGCACCTGAAGGCTGAACTCATTTACGCAGGATAAGTCATCAACTGCCGAGCCGAGAAGTTTGTGACGAATCGAATTTACTGTAAGTTCGCTCATCTCTACTTATTATAATTACAGCACTATGGGGGGCCTCTGACACCCTCCCATATATCTCTATAAGGGGTCTCACACTCCCTTCTGTATGGATATTACTGTATTTATTGTGAGGAGTGCTCCTCTATCACACCCTTCTATATAGGTGCTATACCGCTTATACTGTGGATTGTACTCAGATATAGCCAACTTATGTTGGTATAGTGCTATATGTATTGAGGGGGGTGCTATGCACCTCCTCACTGCTATAAGCTTTTTCTAGTCTATGGCAGTATTCCTTAGCACACTATATAACCACTTTCATTGTTATTTTTATTCTTCCATCTATGTGGATAGTCACTCAGGATCCCTGTCTAAAATATGAATCACCAGCGGACTGGCTTTGTCAAGGGTAATGAGGCTAATGGCAATATTTTCGTGCGCGCTGCTTTTTATAATCTTGTGATGTCATTTCCGGTGAGTGTTTCCGGTCCCGTGTTCCAATCAGAGAGAGCCACGTGAGGCATCGTGTGTGCGATCACATGATTATCTATCATATGATACGCCGTACCCCGCACGCGACTAGGTCTCTCCTGCGTCCGCGCGTGAGCCTCTAGGGGGTTCCTCACATGGGCAGGAGATGGCAACAGCACCTTCTGATTCAATCTCTGACTCAAACACCTGGACTGCAAGCCCTTTGAAGACAGGGAACGATATACCTGGGTTCTGGGCAGCTCGTATTTTCACTACACCATCATGACCGCATCACCTGAGAATATCCCATGTAGTTGTAAATAGGAACAGGAACCACAGAGAGGTAAAAAGGCCCCTCCCCATCAACCTCCCAATGTTTTCTGTTCCTATTTAAAGCATGTATGGAGAGGTTCTCTCACCTAGTGTACCTGGGCTGTCTTGGGATGTCAGTCGGTCACCTCTGTCTTTCTTTCTCCCTTTGCACACCAGGTCGCACCTCTTTTGAAAACCTGCCTCTCTGGTCCCTCGTTATCCTGCCGCGGTGCTCAGGGAGTTTATACTGCAGGGAGTTTTCTGTATGGCCGACTTTGGGTTCTGCTTCCCCTAGCTGATGTCACCCATGCACAACTCCGGAACAAGCCACACGGGCCAGAGAAAGCTAAGAAAAGCAGCACCCGAAGCCGGCCATACAGGTAGCTCCCCACAGCATAAACTCCCTGAGTGCTGCGGCTGGGTTACAGAGGGACAAGAGGCACGACCTGGTGCATGCCCTGGGATTGGTTGCTGACCGATAGTCCCTTCTCCAAGATGGCACCATCCACTGGAACGCCGCCAGAAGTTGGAAATCCACGGAGTGGTGGCAAAATGTGAAAATAGGCTCTATACAAGGTCCAGGCTGCCTCTATAGCATCCCACTCTATCTTACTTGGTTGCTCCTACTACTTCAGGCTCTACTCATCTGGAATGCTCAGCATCTGGCAACCCTGTAAGTATCTGGCCCTTGAGGGCTTATTTACAGTATGGGGTAATGTTTCTTTCCTGTTATTCTTACTGGTTACCTTCTCAGTTTAGGGAGCTAAGGAGGTCCTGAAGAAATCTAAAGATACTTCTAAGGATGTTTCTAGAAAAATTTTAATCAAAGTGAAAAAATGTTGGGTGTGTACAGGAGTTTTACCGGAGGGTCATACTAACCCTTCACAGATAAAATAGTTCAGCAAGAATCCATGTCTTTTATTGCGGAATAAAAGCGTACCGGTCAGATCCCACAATAATAACAATACTAATTCAGTCCAAGGGTATATCCAGCTAACCACTAGTAAATTGCCACTCGCGCACTACGGACCCAGCTCAGACTAGGCTGTATAGTAAACAGCAGAAGAAAAGGATATCCAGCGCAGCGAAAGCTCAAATGCAAAATTCTTTATTCTGACACGGCAGCACACAGGTAAAATGAACAGCAGTGACGCTTTTCGACCGCCTAGGCGATTCTAGTCATACTGGCACAGGATTCAAATTGTTGGATATCCTATATAGGGGAGGCGCAGGGGAGGCGCTCAAGACCACAGGTGTTAGTCATCTCATCTTGATGGAGCGCACCTCCCTCTGCACAGGAAACTCCATTACAACTACAAGTAAAACATCAGGAAAAGTAAATTCCATTCACATGTATCTAATTAGACATAAAAAATAAATACATACACCATATGTGAACTATATAAAAACTTGAAGTATAGAAAAAAGGAGAAAACAGGGAAGGATTAACCTGAGGCATTGTGCAAGAACTGTATAAGAAAATATTTTGGTAATCTATTCTATCAGAATATTATAACCATCTAGATCACAGTACTGTATATCATGCACAGTTGCACAATGCGAAAGGCACCCAACCAAAGAAGTAACTCTTATGGGGGGAAACAATGGTAGCAGGTGCTCAAATATTCATAAAATAAATTAAGCGTACATGTAATAAATATATACATAAAATTTCAATCAAGCCCTGCTGTATGAAAGAAAATCCTTTGTTCAAGATGGGGAAACAAGAATATTGCAAATTATTCTTAATCCATTTTAGTTACATATATTCATTTAATTGCATATATTCAGTAGTGTAGTATCACGTCTTGTCTTTTATTTAACCCCTTCGGGGATCTACTATCCAAGCACATGATCCAATACACTTGTCTGAGAAGCTTTTTCCTATGGTTCCCACATCTCCTAGGTGTAGCCACTCTCTCAATGTCTTGAAGAATCAGTGTATTATAGTTACCATTATGTTTTTCGGCACAGTGCTGGCTAATCATGGACACATGTCGGGAGTTAAAGTGCTTAACATCAGAAAGATGTTTCCTAATCCTTGTCTTGAGGGGACAAGTTGTGCACCCAACATACTGTACACTGCACTCCCGACACGTGACCAGATAGACAACATAGCTCGTGTTGCAATTTATATACTGTCTGATGGTGTGGACCTCATTCCTGCTAGTAGTGCGGAATTCTTTTGATGGAAACATAATGTTGCAACACATGCACCTCTGATGACCACATATATAGGATCCAAAGTTAGTTAGCCATGTCGGTGGTCTAATGGTTTTTGTTTTAACCTATTGGGGACGAAGGGCGTATGCATACGCCCTTGCGTCCTGGTACTTAAGGACGAAGGGCATATCCATACGCCCGTGGGAATCAGCAGGCACCCCGTGCAAATGCCCAGGGGGGGGTCATCACCCCCCCACCCCTCTCCCATGTCGGCGATCGGCGCAAATCGCAGGTGAATTCACACTTGCGATTTGCGCCGATTCCGGGTCATTACTGGTCTATGGCGACCCGGAATATAAGGGGGATCGCAGTTGTCTAAGACACCTACGATCCCCCTGAAGGGATAGGAGTGAGGTTGCAGAGGTGCTATCCCTCCTATCCCTGCTATCGCTGTGGGCGACAGAGATCGGCAAGCAGCGACTGTGATCGGCGGACGGCGACGTCGTGCGGCAGAAGAGGACGGCTCCCTGCATCCTACGGAAGCCGGTAAGTTGCCTAGCAACATCTGGAGGGCTACAGTGGTCTCTAACCTGTAGCCCTCCAGATGTTGCAAAACTAAAACTCCCAGCATGCCCAGACAGCTGTTTGCTGTTTGGGCATGCTGGAATATGTAGTTTTGCAACAGCTGGAGGACTGCAGTTTGAGACCACTATACAGTGTTCTCTAAACTGTATCTCTCCAGATCTTGCAAAACTACAACTCCTAGCATGCCTAAACAGCTCTTTGCAAAGCCCCCATAATGCCAGAACAAAGGACCCCCCCCCGCCCCCCACATGTGACCCCATTTTGGAAACTACACCCCTCATGTAATGTATTAAGGGGTACAGTGAGCATTTACGCCCCACAGGTGTCTGACAGATTTTTGAAACATTGGTCCGTGAAAATGAATTTGAATTTGGGGGAAAAACTGCATATAGTGAAAAAAAACTTTTTCGCTTACACGTCCGATTTTAATGAAAAGTTGTTAAACACCTGGGAGGTGTTAAGGCTCACTGGACACCTTGTTACGTGCCTTGAGGGGTGTAGTTTCCAAAATAGTATGCCTTGTGTGGTTTTCTGCTGTTCTGGCACCATAGGGGCTTTCTAAATGTGACATGCCCCCCAAAAACAATTTCTGCAAAATTCACTCTCCAAAATCCCATTATTGCTCCTTCCATTCTGAGCCCTCTACTGCGCCCGCCGAACACTTGACATGCACATATGAGGTATTTACTTAATCGAGAGAAATTGGGTTACAAATTTTAGGGGGCATGTTCTCCTATTGCTACTTGTAAAAATTCAAAAACTTGGTCTACAAGATTTTGAATCTTCTCTTTCACTTTGCTGCTATTCCTGTGAAACAGAGTTAACAAACTTACTGAATGTCATTTTGGATACTTTGAGGCGTGCAGTTTTTTATAATTGGGTCATTTGTGGGGTATTTCTAATTTGAAGGCCCTTCAAATCCACTTCAAAACAGAACTGGTCCCTGAAAAATTCAGATTTTGAAAATTTTCTGAAAAATTGGAAAATTGCTGCTGAACTTTTGAAGCCCTCTGATGTCTTCCAAAAGTAAAAACTTGTCAACTTTATGATGCAAATATAAAGTAGACATATTGTATATGTGACTCTATGTATAATTTATTTGGAATGTCTATTTTCCTGATAAGCAGAGAGCTTCAAAGTTAGAAAAATGCAAAATTTTCAAATTTTTCATCAAAGTTTTGAAATTTTCACCAAGATATTATGCAAGTACCGACGAAAATTTACCACTACCATAAAGTAGAATGTGTCACGAAAAAACAGTCTTGGAATCAAGTTTATAACTAAAAGCATCCCAGAGTTATTAATGCTTAACCCCTTAACGATGCAGGACGTATATTTACGTCCTGCGCCGGCTCCCGCGATATGAAGCCGGATCGCGCCGCGGTCCCACATCATATCACATCGGTCCCGGCGCTCATCAACGGCCGGGACCCGCGGCTAATACCACACATCGCCGATCGCGGCGATGTGCGGTATTAACCCTTTAGAAGCGGCGGTCAAAGCTGACCGCCGCTTCTAAAGTGAAAGTGACCCGGCTCCTCAGTCGGGCTGTTCGGGACCGCCGCGGTGTAATCGCGGCGTCGCGAACAGCTTACAGGACACCAGGAGGGCCCTTACCTGCCACCTCGGTGTCCGATCGGCGAATGACTGCTCCGTGCCTGAGATCCAGGCAGGAGCAGTCAAGTGGTGATAACACTGATCACAGGCGTGTTAATACACGCCTGTGATCTGTGTAAAAGATCAGTGTGTGCAGTGTTATAGGTCCCTATGGGACCTATAACACTGCAAAAAAAAAGTTTAAAAAAAGTGTTAATAAAGGTCATTTAACCCCTTCCCTAATATAAGTTTGAATCACCCCCCTTTTCCCATCAAAAAATAAAACAATGTAAAAAAATAAATAAATAAACATGTGGTATCGCCGCGTGCGTAAATGTCCAAACTATAAAAATATATCATTAATTAAACCGCACGGTTAATGGCGTACGCGCAAAAAAAATTCCAAAGTCAAAAAAAGCACATTTTTGGTCACTTTTTATACCATTAAAAAATGAATAAAAAGTGATCAAAAAGTCCGATCAAAACAAAAATCATACCGATAAAAACTTCAGATTACGGCGCAAAAAATGAGTCCTCATACCGACCTGTACGTGGAAAAATAAAAAAGTTATAGGGGTCAGAAGATGACATTTTTAAACGTATACATTTTCCTGCATGTAGTTATGATTTTTTCCAGAAGTGCGACAAAATCAAACCTATATAAGTAGGGTATCATTTTAACCGTATGGACCTACAGAAAAATAAGGTGGAATTTTTACCGAAATATGCACTGCGTAGAAACGAAAGCCCCCAAAAGTTACAAAATGGCGTTTTTTCTTCGATTTTGTCGCACAATGATTTTTTTTCCGTTTTGCCGTGCATTTTTGGGTAAAATGACTAATGTCACTGCAAAGTAGAATTGGCGACGCAAAAAATAAGCCATAATATGGATTTTTAGGTGGAAAATTGAAAGGGTTATGATTTTTAAAAGGTAAGGAGGAAAAAACGAAAGTGCAAAAACGGAAAAACCCTGAGTCCTTAAGGGGTTAAAGTGACAGTGGTCAGATTTGCAAAAAATGCTTAGGGTCATAATGGGCTCCATCCCCAAGGGGTTAAAGAGACTGGGGGAGACCAGTTGTCCTATCGTTGGTACCCTCCTAGGTACACATCTGTATCCCAATTGTAGTATGGACCTATAGGTAAGATCACCCATAATGATTGGCATATATTTATTAATGATTTTTGTGATAGACCCATAGTCTGTATTACACTATATATTGGGTGACAAATGTGACCGGTTGTTGGATGCCATCTTGTTTTTCTGTTTTAATTTTTTCCCAAATATTAAGTCTGACCTATTTTTAGTTCTTGCTATATAAGCCGCTTGATTTATTAGCCCTTTTTGGTATCCTCTGTTTGATAGACGCTCCCCAATTTTTGTCACCTCCTCTTCAAAATCATTGTCCTGTGAACAGTTGCGACGTGCACGTATCATCACCCCCACAGGCACATTTTCTGCGGCATGGGGGGGGGTGACAGGAGGCAGCATGGAGGATGGTGTTAGCTGAGCTTGGCTTGCGAAAAGAGCATGTAATAATTTTATTCGTAACCGGACAACCACAAAGGGTTAGGTCCAATTATGTAACCTCATCCATAGCCAAGGTCACAATGAAATTTAAATTTGCCGCATTGTCATTCAAATACATAGTGAAGGTATTAATGGCCGCTACATCGGACCCCCAAATAAACAGGAGGTCATTGATGTAGCGGCCATACCATTGGATTTGAGATACAAAGGGGTTGTGGGGAGAAAAGTGTCCCCCTCTCCCACCAACACATATAAATGTTGGCGAGAGAGGGGGGAGAACTTAGCCCCCATCGATGCTCCGGTGGTCTGCAAGAAAAAAATCACCATCAAACATAAAAAAATTATGAGTGAGCAAAAAATCCACCACTTCAGTGATAAATTCGCTCAGACCACAGGAGTACCCCGAGTATGTCTGTAAGAACCAAGACAATGCGACTATCACCGAATAAAGTGAAGTAACATCGGCAGTAACCCACGTCCAGCCCTTTTGCCAGTTCATCTGATCGAAGATAGAGAGGAGGTGACCAGTGTTGTTAATATGACCCGGCATCTCCGCTATCAGTGGTTGAAGCATAACGTCAACCCACGCACAAAGATGTTCATTGAGAGAGGAGATGCCGGCAACAATTGGACGCATTGGTGGGGGAAAGATATTTTTGTGGAATTTTGGGAGTGAGTGAAAAATGGGTATCACCGGATGTTGAACAAATATAAATTCTGCCTCTTTATTAGTAAAAAAGCCACCCTCAACTCCCAAGTCCACTAGTTCTTTAAGATGTTTTTTAATATAGGATATCCAACAATATAAATCCTGTGCCAGTATGACTAAGATCGCCTAGGCGGTCGAAACGCGTCACTGCTGTTCATTTTACATGTGTGCTGCCATGTCAGAATAAAATTGCATTTGAGCTTTTGCTGCTCTGGACATCCTTTTCTTCTGCTAATAATAATAATTGTAATGTCTCGGCTGTGTGTGTTGCTTTAGGTACACAGCTCCACATTAAGTTTCATACCAAATCTCAATGAAAGACACTCTGGTTTGCTTAACTGATGTAATCTTTACTGAGATATAATGCGGTAAAACTGTAAAACAAACATATAAAAGACAAATATAAGTGACATACATCATGCATAGCTAATACAAAAGATAGGGCCCAACTAACGTGCTCGTATAATACACACTGAGACACACATTATCTATATACAAATGTCTAGCATCCCTCTACACAGGCTAAACTAACAAAACACCTTACTCACAGGCTTTGGTATTCATCAGATTTGTAGTCTATATTCGCTTCAAGAAGTCCTGTGGATCTTCTCACTGTGGTGGCTGAAGCTGGAATGAACAAGATGTGTCGGGACTAGCCCTAGACAGTAGAGAGAAGACCCGCCTCTGGGCTTCATGAAAATGGAGGGTCTTAAATGGGCACTGTTTTTTTTTTTGGCATATGTTGTAGTACATATGTACTACAACATATCTCTAATATAGTTTCATTATTTTATTTTTTATTAACATGGTGTAATTTACATTTGAAAACCGGCCACTAGGGGTATCCCTCCTAGTGGCCGGCTGCAGCCTGGCGTGACGTCATGCCTGAAAAAGGACTGATTTTGGCCTGGCAATCAGTCCTTTTTCATTTAGGCTGCTCTCGCTCCCTGCCTGTCAATCAGACAGGCGGGAGCGAGTGCATTGGCTCCCCGGCCACTGGCTGGGAGGCCACTCGTCCCGCACATGTTGTCGCCGTCGCTGCCCCTGCACGCCCGCTGCCGGACTCTGCAGTATCTGTTAAGAGGGAACGGGGTATGCGATGGGGGGGTTTGTGATGGAGGGAACGGGGTATGCGGGCGGGGGGTTGTGATGGAGGGAACGGGGTATGGGGGGGGCTTTGACGGAGGGAACGGGCTAGCGCCGCAGCGCCGCATGACACTAACTTATAGTTTATCTACACAGGGTGCCTCCAGCTGTTTCACTACTACAACTCCCAGCATGCCCTGACAGCCTATAGATGTCAGGGCAAGCTGGGAGTTGTAGTGGTGAAACAGCTGGAGGCACCCTGTGTAGATAAACTAAGGGCGGAAGTGTTGTCCCCAGCAGGCATCAGTGATGTGGTGCCTGTTGGGGAAGTCTGCCTTGTAGTGAGCACACTACCAGGCAGACATAGTTATTTTTAATATAGTAAAAAGAAAAATTAAAAGCAGGGAGGGGGTTAGGGATAGATTGTCAATAGGCAGGGACAGAAAAAAATATAGGATGGTGGGAGCTACCCTTTAAAGGTACAGACCCTGCTGAGTGCCAAGCATGTAACATACATTGCAAAGGCAGCACACTCCCCACCTGGCATACTTTCTGTTATGCCACTAACCCTTGGACAGAAGTAAAACTACTTCAGAAATTGGCCTTGCATACACCTTGGGAATGCCCTGTCTAACAATTCTAACTTCAACCTTTCTAGCTCTAGCATCACTACTTGGATCGGTCCCCACAATGAGTCCAATAGGCCACTCGTTCCTGTGGGCCTGAGTGTCTTTAAGTAAAATAACATCTCCAACTTGTAAATTTGGCTTGTCATCTTGCAATTTCTTGCATGGCTGGAGTGTCACCAGGTAATCTTGTCTCCACCTCTTCCAGAAAATGTCTGCAAGACTTTGAACTTGTTTCCATTGCTTAGTCTACAAGTCCTTGAGGTCAAAATCTCCTGTGGGAGCTGTCACTGGTTCCATCTTCTGGGTCAGCAGCATTACGGGTGTCAAGACTGCCGGCATCTCCAGATCTGAGGACACTGGAACCAAAGGTCTGGTGTTCATCATGGCCATGACTTCAGCCATTAGCGCGTAGTCAAAGCTTCCTGTGTGAGCCGAGTAGACCCAAGCTTCAGGAGCATGGCATCCAGAATGCAACGAGCTACTCCGATCATGCTCTCCCAGGCTCCTCCCATATGCGATGCATGAGGAGTATTAAAAGTCCAAGTGCATCCTTGGTTTTGAAGATAGGAACCTGTTTCAGAGTCTGTAGAGATGATCTTCAACTCCTTTCAAGCCCCAATAAAGTTTGTGCCACAGTCTGAACGAATCAATTGTGCTGGTCCTCTGATAGAGAAAAATCTTCTCAAGGCATTGATGAAACTTGAAGTGGATAAAGATTCAATCACTTCAATGTGAATTGCTCTGGTACTCAGGCAAGAGAACAGAACAGCCCAACGTTTACTTTCAGCACTGCCTCCTCTGGTCTTGCGAGAAGAGATGTTCCAAGGACCAAAAATGTCTAGACCCACGTGAGTGAACGGAGGATCTGAAGCAAGTCTGTCTGCAGGTAAGTTTGACATCTTCTGAACTTCAAGTGTCCCTCTAATCTTCTTGCAGGTAACACATTTGCTGATCACACTGGAGACTAGTCTCTTACCTCCTATGATCCACAACCCTGCCTACCGTACCGCTCCTTCAGTGAAGTGTCGACCTTGATGTGCGACTTGCTCGTGATAGTGTCTCACCAGAAGAAGAGAGATGTGATGATTCTTGGGTATGATGAAGGGATATCTATCTTGGATAGTAGTATCCGCTGCCAACAAGCGACCTCCAATTCTTATCACTCAGTCTTTGTCTAGGATAGGGTTCAACTTCTTGAGCGAATTGTCGAGAAATCTTTCTTTTTCAGAAGGCTTTGGATTTCTTCTTTAAAGACTTCCTGCTGGACGCATCTGATGATCGTGACCTTGGCTTGTTCAAGGTGGTCGTTGCTAGGCTGATCAGTATTGGTAACTCTGCAGGAGAATCTGGCTAGACAGATAAGTTTTCCGATTGCTCGAGTCAGCGACCTCCAGCTGGCAAACCTTTCAAATCTATGGGCACCCAGACTGACTCTTGTAATTAAAGTCATGCAAACTGCAACTTGAGGTCTTACCTCTTTGTCTTGATCTGGTTCTATGAGTAGTTTCTTTGGTTTCTGGTTTACTAAGAAAAGATGGACCTACGAACCAGTTAGTTTGTTTGAGTACAGCGGCTGGCACCAGTCTTGTCCCATGATCAGCTGGGTTCTTGCTGATGTGATGCCACTGTTCTGGACTTGTAGACTTTCTGATACGTGTCACTCTGTTGGCCATGTATGTATAAAATCTTGAAGTGTTGTGAATATATCCTAACACAATCTTGCTGTCTGTATAAAAGTTCACTGCACGGATCTCAATGTCCAGTTCTGTCGTAACCATGTCTGCCATCTCTACAGCTAAGACAGGAGCACAAAGTTCTAGGCGTGGGACAGTGTGAGTGGGTCTTGGAGGCAGTTTAGATTTTCTATTACCCTAAGGTAGGCTACAGATGCGATAGCCATAGTGGAAGCATCAAGGAAACAGACAAGGAAACAGATACGTATGGTCTTGGGATGTTGAGTTGTTAAAGCTTTAACAATGAGTCTTTCCACAACTTCCACTGCATTTCCTTCTTTTCAGGTAGAGGTACGTCCCAGTCACTTTGTTCTTGCACAGTAGTGATCTGTCTCAAAAGAGCTTTGCCTTGCATGTTGATGGGTGCTTCGAACCCCAGGGGGTTGGAAAGACTGTTGACAGGACACGTCTTTTTGTGAATGGCTTCTCTTCTCTTGAGACCCTGAAGGGGAAAGTCTTCAGGTCCCAACTAATCCCAAGACTACTTTGCAAGGGTGGTGATTCTGTTCCTAGATCCAAGACTTTGAGGTCTTTAGCATGGTCTTGCATTGGAAATGCTTCCATGACTCTGTTCCTGTTGGAAGCTACCTTGTTCAGTCTTATGTTGGATTCTGGCAACGTTTCTCTGGTACTTTTCAGGACGTTGATAGCTTCTTCATTGCTGGAGAAAGAAGCAAGCCCATCGTCAACGTAGAAGTTCTTCATGACTAACTGTTTGGCTTCTTGACCATGTCTTTCAACTTGCTGTGCTGCTCGTCTCAGGTTGTAGATAGCTACAGCTGGAGAAGGGCTGTTTCCAAACACATGTACCTTTATCCTGTACTCTGTGATGTCTTTCTCTTCCTTTCTCTGTGATGTCTTTGTTAAAGTCATTGTCTGCATACCACAGGAAACTTAAGTAGTCTCTGTTATCTTCAAAAAAAAGGAGAAAACATGGATGCATGTTTAGAAATAGAAATAGAAACCAAAAAAAGGAACCACTAAATGCCAACACCACCACAGTTAAGATATTCAACCTCTCTTCATATGTATTGGATGAAATTGAGGAAAACATATTGAAGCGTGGTTTGTCTTACTGTCTACATCTAAATCAGACAGCTTTAATTTATTACTAGATCTGAATAACTTGTGAAGAAGGTCACTATTAATTTATTAATATATAAATTATTTTTTTGCCATCAAGGACAACGATGGGCATGATAAAGCACAAAATACCTTGGATTCCCATAGTGTCGCACTAGATCCAGCACCTATTCCTACATTCTTACGGCCAAAATCCACCTTTTATCCCTCTAATGCAAAAGGTAGTTTCATAGAAACCTTTTCTGCTATGGTAGCTACGGACCTTGAAAATGTTAACAAAACTAAATCACAATACTCATCTTATATGACAGCTAAAGAAAGAAAAGCCCTAACTAACCTGTCTAATAAGACTGACATTGTAATTCGCCCTGCTGACAAGGGGGGGGGGGGGGAGGGAGGGAATGTAATAATGGACTATGATAATTATATGAAGGAAGCCATGAGACTTCTATCAGATACCCCTTATTATGTACCATTAGCTTATAATCCCTTGCTTATAAAAAGCACTCCGGGAATTGCTGCTGGAGGCCTTGCTGGATAAAGCTAAGAAGGATTACATTATCGTTGATGAACCTGCATTACCTATTTTCTATTTTTTACCTAAAGTCCATAAAGACAAAAAGAATCCTCTAGGTCGCCCCATTGTTTCGGGGATTAACTCCCTGTCCACGAATTTGGCTCACTATATAGACATTCTGCTGCAGAAACACGTCTTGAATCTTAAATCGCATTTACGAGACACCACTGACTTCATGGAATGATGATTTATGGCTGGTTACTATGGACATTTCATCTTTATATACTGTAAAAGACCACAACCTGGGAATTAATGCAATTTCACATTTTTTTGCAACTTGATAAAGAGATGCCTGAGGCGCAAAAGGAGTTTATTTTCTAGGGCTTAAAATTTGTATTGAGCCACAATTATTTTGAATTTAATCATAAGATTTTTCACAGCACACCGGCACAGCGATGGGCTCGAAAGTGGCGCCCAGTTTTGACAATCTCTTCGTGGGCCTCTTCGAGCAACAACATATATATTCCCATCCACTCTTTTAATATTGCCTTTTTTTTTTTAAACAATTTATTGATGACACTTTCTTTGTATGGAGTGGTGATCTTGATCAACTTAATCACTTTTTACTAGATCTTAACGCCAACGAATGGGGATTATGTTTTACGCAATCTGTTTTTAAAGACTATGCTGAATTTTTAGATGTTGTAGTGTTTCATAATGGGTCTAATAAACTATTAACTAAAACTTTTTTTTAAGGCTGTAGATAGTAACAGCTATTTAGACTTTACAAGCACACACTACAAAAAATGGCTTATAAATGTGCCCTATGGACAATTTAAGCGCATCAGATGCAATTGTACCACACTAAAAGACTTTCATGAACAAAGTAAAATCCTGAGGGATAGGTTTCACACCAAGAAATATCCCAAGGATCTCATAAAAACCTCCTATTTAAGAGCCAATGAATTATCCCAGAATCAGTGTCTGCAACCAGGGAAACACCAGAATGTCGGGAAAACCACCAAGCCAGTCTGCCAACAACAAAGATTGGTCTATAAACTTTATTACCACCTTTTGCAGAGAAAACAGGGATATTAAAAAGATTTTTAACTAAACATTGGCCCATTTTATTGCAGGATCCCTTTTTAAACAAACTTTACCCCCCAAACCTGGGATAACGTTTAGGCGTAACCGATACATTGGACCCAGCCAATTTTAACTCTAGGACCTGGCCATTTTTTGCACATCTGACCATCTTAAGCATTAATAACTCTGGGATGCTTTTACCTTTCATTCTGATTCTGAGAATGTTTTTTCGTGACATATTCTACTTTATGTTAGTGGTAAAATTTTTGTCCATACTTGCATCATTTCTTGGTGAAAAATTCCAAAATGTGATGAAAAAATGTAAAATTTTGCATTTTTTTTAACTTTGAAGCTCTCTGCTTATAAGGAAAATGAATATTCCAAATAAATTATATATTGATTCGCATATACAATATGTCTACTTTATGTTTCCATCATCAAGTTGACATGTTTTTACTTTTGGAAGACATCAGAGGGCTTCAAATTATAGCAGCAATTTTCAAATTTTTCACAAAATTTTCTAAATTGAAATTTTTCATGGAAGAGTTCAGTTTTGAAGTGGATTTGAAGGGCTTTCATATTAGAAATACCCAATAAATGACCCCATTATAAAAACAGCACCCCTCAAAGTATTCAAAATGACATTCAAAAGGTTTGTTAACCCTTTAGGTGTTTCACAGGAATAGCAGCAAATCGAAGGCGAAAATTCAAAGTCTTAATTTTTTACACTGGCCTGTTCTTGTAGACCTAGTTATTGAATTTTTACAAGGGGTAAAAGGAGAGAAATTTTCCTAAAATGTGTAACCCAATTTCTCTTGAGTAAGGAAATACCTCATGTGTATGTCAAGTGTTCGGTGGGCGCAGTAGAGGGCTCAGAAGGGAAGGAGCGACAGTGGGATTTAGGAGAGTGAGTTTTTCTGAAATGTTTTTTGAGGGGCATGTCACATTTAGGAAGCCCCTATAGTGGAAGAATAGCAAAAAAAAAAACACATGGCATACTATTTTGGGAACTACACCCCTCAAGGCACGTAACAAGGGGTCCAGTGAGGCTTAACACCCCACAGATGTTTGACGATTTTTCGTTAAAGTTGGATGTGTAATTTATTTTTTTTTCCACTAAAATGCGGGTTTTCCCTCAAATGTAAAATTTTTACAAGGGATAGTAGGAAAAAACGCCCCCCCAAAATTTGTAACCCCATCTCTTCTGAGTATGGAAATACCCTATGTGTGGACGTAAAGTGCTCTGTTGGCGCACTACAATGCTCACAAGGGAAGGAGTCACATTTGGCTTTTGAAAAGCAAATTTTGCTGAAATGGTTTTTGGGGGGCATGTCCCATTTAGGAAGCCCCCTATGCTGCCAGAACAGCAAAAAAAAAAAAAAACACATGGCATACTATTTTGGAATCGACACCCCTCAAGGAACGCAACAAGGGGTACAGTGAGCCTTAACACCCCACAGGTGTTTGATGACTTTTTGTTAACGTGTAAATGAAGAAAACATTTTTTTCACTAAATTGCTGTTTTTTCCCCAAATTTTACATTTTTACAAGGGGTAATAGGATAAAATGACCCCCAAAATTTGTAACCCCATTTCTTCTGAGTATGGACATACCCCATGTGTGGACGTCAAGTGCTCTGCTGGCGCACTACAATGCTCAGAAGAGAAGGAGCGCCATTGAGCTTTTGGAGACAGAATTTGGTTGGAATGGAAGTCGGGGGCCATGTGCGTTTACAAAGCCCCCCGTGCTGCCAGAACAGTGGACCCCCCCACATGTGACCCCATTTTGGAAACTACACCCCTCACAGTATTGAATAAGGGGTGCAGTGAGTATTTACACCCCACTGGTGTTTGACAGATCTTTGGAACAGTGGGCTGTGCAAATGAAAAACTGTTAGACACCTGTGGGGCATAAATGCTCACTGCAGCCCTTATTACATTACATTACATAAGGAGTGTAGTTTCCAAAATGGGGTCACATGTGGGGGGGGGGTCCATTGTTCTGGCACTATGGGGGCTTTGTAAACAAGCGTGGCCTTCAATTCCAGACAAATTTTCTCTTCAAAATCCCAATGGCTCTCCTTTCCTTCTCTTCTGAGCATTGTAGTTCGCCAGCAGAGCACTTTACATCCACATATGGGGTATGTTCTTACTCAGAAAAAATGGGGTTACAAATTTTGGGATGCTTTTTTTCCTATTTTCTCTTGTGAAAATGGAAAATGTAGGGTAACACCAGCATTTTAGTGAAAATTTTTTTTTTTTTTCCATTTTTCCATCCAACTTTGAAGAATTTTCATTAAACACCTGTGGGGTGTTCAGGCTCACTATACCCCTTGTTACATTCCGTGAGGGGTGTAGTTTCCAAAATGGGGTCACACGTGGGTGTTTCTTTTTTTGCGTTTATGTCAGAACCGCTGTAAAATCAGCCACCACTGTGCAAATCACCAATTTAGGCCTCAAATGTTCATAGTGCACTCTCACTCCTGAGCCTTGTTATGCACCCGCAGAGCATTTTACGCCCACATATGGGGTATTTCTGTACTCAGGAGAAATTCCGTTACAAATTTTGGGGGTATTTTTTCCCTTTTGACACTTGTGAAAATAAAAAGTATCGGGCAACACACCAGCATGTTAGTGTAAAATTTTTTTTTTTTTTTACACTAACAGGCTGGTGTAGCCCCCAACTTTTCCTTTTCATAAGGGGTAAAAGGAGAAAAAGCCCCCCAAAATGTGTAGTGCAATTTCTCCCGAGTACGGAAATACCCATATGTGGCCCTAAACTGTTGCCTTGAAATACGACAGGGCTCCGAAGTGAGAGAGTGCCATGCGTATTTGAGGACTAAATTAGGGATTGCATAGGGGTGGACATAGGGGTATTCTACGCCAGTGATTCCCAAACAGGGTGCCTCCAGCTGTTGCTAAACTCCCAGCATGCCTGGACAGTCAGTGGCTGTCCGGAAATGCTGGGAGTTGTTGTTTTGCAACAGCTGGAGGCTCCGTTTTGGAAACACTGCCGTACAATAAGTTTTTCATTTTTATTGGGGGGACAGTGTAAGGGTTGTATATATAATGTTTGTGGTAGTGCAGTGTTTTTTAGGGTACGTTCGCACTGGCAGAGGTTTACAGTAAGCTTCCCGCTAGAAATTTGCGCCGCGGCGAAAAATTTGCCGCAGCTCATATTTGAAGCAGGAAACTTACTGTAAACCTGCCTGTGTGAATGTACCCTGTACGTTCACATGGGGGGTCAAACCTTCAGCTGTTTCAACACTACAACTCCCAGCATGTACTGACAGACCGTGCATGCTGGGAGTTGTACTTTTGCAACAGCTGGAGGCACACTGGTTGGAAAACCTTCAGTTAGGTTCTGTTACCTAACTCAGTATTTTCCAACCAGTGTGCCTATAGCTGTTGCAAAACTACAACTCTCAGCATGTACTGATGCTGGGAGATGTAGTTATGCAACAGATGGAGGTACGCAACTACCACTCCCAGCATGCCGAGACAGCTGTGTGCTGTTTGGGCATGCTGGGATTTGCAGTTTTGCAACATCTGTAGGGCTACAGTTAGAGACCAGTGCACAGTGATCTCCAAACTGTGGACCTCCAGATGTTGCTAAACTACAACAGGGGTGTGGAAATAAAAAAAAAAAAACTACTTGTCCAAGGGACTAAAGCGGAACACAATCTACTTGTCCCTCAAGAAAATCCACTTGTCCTGGTAGATGAAATAATTTCAACCAAAATAGTACGATTTACCCCACTAGACCACCAGGGATGGATATAAGATCCCTTTAGACACGGCTGTCAACTTAGACAGAGGTGATCTAATGGTTTAATAGCGGCCACAGCGATCGCAGCATGCCGGGCTATTAGCGGCGGGAGAGCTGTAGCTAGCTCCTTTTACATCCGAGGCAAGCCCCCCCCCCCATCTGACCCCTGTAACGCCAATTTCTCCATATACAGGGATGTATGAGGGTATTCTTATGTGCCGTGATCTGTAGTTTTTATCGGAACCATTTATTATGAGAACTTTTATTAGGAAAGGGGCTTATTCACATATATACGCACTTAAAATATTTTAATCACAATTTTTCAGTCTTCATAGGGACTTATATATATGGAGTCTTTTGATTGGAAACCACTGAACGCCGCTGTGTTACTGGGGGGCGGGGGGGTGTTCTGCTTCTCCAGTTTATGTGCTGCATTTTATTTACTCTAATTTATGTGTCAGAAAATGCTGGAAGTTGCATTTAGTTACTAGATAACTACAACACCCAGCATGCCCTGATACAGTCTATGCTTGTGTGGGTGTTGCAGCATGTTGCACTGTATAGTAGTACAGTTAAAGGGGTAGTCCAGTGGTGAAAAACTTATCCCCTATCCTAAGGATAGGGGATAAGTTTGAGATCGCGGGGGGTCCGACCGCTGGGGCCCCCTGCGATCTCTCTGTACGGGGCCCCGGCTCTCCGCCGAGATAGCGGGTGTCGACCCCCGCACGAGGCGGCGGCCGACACGCCCCCTCAATACATCTCTATGGCAGAGCCGGAGATTGCCGAAGGCAGCGCTTCGGCTCTGCCATAGAGTTGTATTGAGGGGGCGTGTCGGCCGCCGCCTCGTGCGGAGGTCGACACGCCCCCTTCCCGCGGGCTGTCGGGGCTCCGTACAGGAGATCGCGGGGGGCCCCAGGGGTCGGACCCCCCGCGATCTTCAACTTATCCCCTATCCTTAGGATAGGGGATAAGTTGCTCACCACTGAGTCACCACTGGACTACTCCTTTAAGCTTATTGTGTAACATGCTGGGAGTTGTAGTTTTGGTTCGTGTCAGCTGCAGAGCCATAGGCTGTGTCAAGGAATACTGGGAATTGCAGTTAGTAACTAAACACCCAACATGCCCTGATGCAGCATATGGCTCTGCAGTTGACCTGAACCAAAACTACAACTCCCAGCATGTTATACTTTATAGTTCTACAGTTTAGGTTATGGTGCAACATGCTGGGAGTTGTAGTTTTGGTTCAGGCGTGTTTGCGTGCATCTGTGGGGCTCTTGGTCGGCGGGCGAATATGAAGGGGGTGGGATTCTAGGGGTGCAATTTAGTGCGGGTGGCCAGAAGCCACTAAAAAAATAAAATAAAAATTATCACAACTGGCGGCAGCCCAGTTCATACATTACAAACAGACACATTATACATACATACACCCGCTGCTGCCCCCCCATCGTACATTACATACACACAGACATCATACACACATCACACATACACTCAAGCCATACATATACACACATCATATATACACCTGCCGCTGCCACCCCCCATCATACATTACATACACAGACATCATACACATCATATATACACAGACATCATACACACATGATATATACACAGACATCATACACACATCACACATACACTCACACCATACATATACACCATACATATGCACACATCATACATACACCCGCCGCTGATAGATCCCCCTAATTATACATTACATACATATACAACCACCCTTCCCGCCGCCTGCATGCTCGGCCTCCTCACCTGAGCTTCACACCCCCCGCTCTACATTACACAAGAAGCAGGGGGAAAGCGAGGACTAACACAGCTCAGTACACAGCTCCATCCCCCGCACACAGCTCCTCCCCCGCACACAGCTTCATCCCCCTCCCCCTGCTCTGTCTCCACAGGACCTAATCTACCACGGAGAGGCTGCAAGTTTGCACGGGGAAAACACTGAGCAGAAGGGGGAGAGGAAAGGACGCACTGCACGGGGAGGATTTGTGTGTGTGAGGAGGACAGACTGCACGGGGCTGGGGAGGATTTGTGTGTTTGAGGAGGACAGACTGCACGGGGCTGGGGAGGATTTGTGTGTGTGAGGAGGACAGACTGCACTGCACGGGGCTGGGGAAGATTTCTGTGTGAGGAGGACAGACTGCACTGCACGGGGAGGATTTGTGTGTGTGAGGAGGACAGACTGCACTGCAAGGGGAGGATCTGTGTATGTGAGGAGGACAGACTGCACTGCATGGGGGGAGGATTTGTGTGTGTGAGGAGGACAGACTGCAATGCACGGGGAGGATCTGTGTGTGTGAGGAGAACAGACTGCAATGCACGGGGAGTATTTGTGTGTGTGAGGAGGACAGACTGCACTGGGAGGATTTGTGTGTGTGTGTGAGGAGAACAGACTGGGGCATGGGGAGTATTTGTGTGTGTGTGAGGAGGACAGACTGGGGCACGGGGTGGGTTCTCTGAGCAGCGTCCCCCGACTACTGAAATCAGCTGGGGGCCGCCACTGCCCCCTCCATACACTCTGAGCGCCGGTGTGAGGTGCAGACTTGCATTGGCTCCTGCGCCTCACACTGGCATGAAACAAAAATAAGGGGGAAGTCGGTCTGTCTCTGCTAGCCCGATACAGGGCTAAATCTATGAAAAATTCACCTGCCCGGTGCCCAAAACTACTTGTCCCGGGCGTCGGGCGATAGGATTTCCACATCCCTACTACAAATCCCAGCATGCCCAGACAGCAAACAGCTGTGTGGGCATGCTGGGAGTTGTAGTTTTGCAACATATGGAGGGCTACAGTGTAGTGACCACCGTATAGTGGTCTCAGACTGTAGCCCTCCAGATGTTGCTAGGCAACTTACCGACTGCCGTCGGATCCAGGGAGCCGTCCTCTTCTGCCGCATGACATGCGGCCCGCACCGATCACCGCAGCCGATCGCGTCCTGCAGCCTCCACCGATCGGTAAGTGGACTTCGGCGCCCGGTCCCGTTCAGTTCCCCGTTCTGCTCCGCCTATTGTGGGTGGGCAAGACAGGGAAAATGAAAGTTAACCCCGCCACCCCCGATCTGCTATTGGTCGTCGCTTTTGAAGACCAATAGCAGGGATTGGAGAGGTGGCACCCCTGCCTCCTCACTCCTATCCCTTCAGGGGGATCGTGGGTGTCTTGGACAATATACCATAGACCCGTAATGACCCGGAATCAAGAAAATCGCAAGTGTGAATTCACTTGCGATTTGCCGCGATCGCCGACATGGGGGGGGGGTGTCTTACGACCCCCCCCCCCCCCTGGGCATTTGCGCGGGGTTCCTCAATATCAGCAGTCATCCCGGTCCAGTCCCCGCCCGGCGGTGACCGAAATTCCCACGGACGTACATGTACGTCCTGGGTCCTTAAGACCCAGGGTGTCAGGACGTACCGGTACGCCCGGGGTCCTGAACAGGTTAAAAGCCCATAAAAAATCAATATCCACATTTTTAGATACTACTGGGAGCTATAAGTGTGGGACCTCTAGGTGTAAATGTTGCGACAGTATCACCAATAAAGTTAAAGAATTCTCATCCATGGTCACTAAAGAATCTTTTCCAAAAAGATCTTTACTCAATTGCAACTCCAGTTTTGTGGTGTATTTGCTGTGCTGCCCATGTGGCCTCCAATATGTGGTGCGAATGAAACAATGTTTGAGGGACAGACTTAATAAATATAGGAGCAACACTAATGTGGATTTTAGGCACCATAGTGTCTCCCGTCACCTCATCGAAGCCCACGGTTCCAACTTTAAATGTATTACCATTACACCCATAGAGGGAATTCCCGTTTTTCCTCTTTAAAGAAAAGGCAAAATTTCTGGATTTATAAATTGCAAACCCTGATGCCCTATGGCCTTAATGAACTCATGGAAAGTGTAATGTAGATATTTATCTATCAATATTAAATAATATTGTATATATATATTTCTTAATATATTTATTAAAATATTTATTAGCAGGAATTATATATTTTTTACCACCTATATTTTAAGTCCATTTTACTCATTTTATATAATTTAATATATTTGTACTTTATATATTTTATATTCTGCAGTACACTTTATTATTAATTGGTATAAACTGATATTAATTATTAAGATAATATTTATATGCATTTTTGCCCTATAATTTTAAACCTGTTCATCCAGCCTATCTAAACCCCATTATCACCACCCTGCTCTCCGGTCTTATTTAAACAACACCATTTGGTATCTTTTTTTGCATTTTACCAGGTATCCCCTCATTTAGCTGTGATCACGGTTTGCCTTTTTCTCCTAGCTATCATGGTCATTTACTATATATCGGTCATTAAATGTATAAAGACCCTGCAACACAAATTGTCTATTAAATTAGCAGCCATTCAAAACGAATCCTGATCTGTATCTCACAAGTGCTTCTCTGTTCTCCTATTACAGGCTCTGACAGCTCTCCTATGCTCTGTCTGTGTGATGGCTACTTCGCTACTACATGTGCTACATTGTTTACATTTCTCCTTCCTCTCTGTTCTCCTATTACAGGCTCTGACAGCTCACTCACTGAGCCAGGGCCAGCGTTATGGCGGGGCAAATCAGGCTATTGCCTAGGGCCCCCATCCCCCAGGGGGTCCCCTGCTGGCTGCTCAGCATTGGCCTATTCAAGCCCGGGGGGGATCCGCGGCCGCCACTGAGCAGCCCGCAGGCGGCCGCTGTCACATTCTGGACATCCCTGTGTCCTGAAAAATCTTTTCGGGACACAAGGTTGTCCCTGTTATCTTTTTGCGGCGGCCCCCGAGTTATCTTAAAAAACACAGGGGCCACCGGGACGTCACTGACGTCCCGTGCGTGCGCCCATAGCAACGGAGGAGCGGAGCTGTGAGGAGGACGCGTGCCGGCCGGAATGGTAAGTCACCAGCACCAACTGGCAGCACGTCCTCTTCGGTGCTCCGGTGGTCGGAACACTGAAGGGGGGCAGTACACAGACATACAGCCTCCAGCCATACACTGTATATGGCTGAAGGCTGTATGTCTGAGGGGGAACTGTACTGCACCTAATGTGGGTAACTATACTGCACCTAATGTGGGGAGCTATACTGCACCTAATGTGGGGAGCTATACTGCACCTAATGTGGGGAGCTATACTGCACCTAATGTGGGGGAACTAAACTGCACCTAATGTGGGGGGAACTGTACTGCACCTAATGTGGGGGGAACTGTACTGCACCTAATGTGGGGGGAACTGTACTGCACCTAATGTGGGGGGAACTGTACTGCCCCTGATGTGGGGGAACTGTACTGCCCCTAATGTGGGGCGAACTGTACTGCCCCTAATGTGGGGCGAACTATACTGCCAACCTAATGTGGGGGAAGTTTTCAAAACTATACAGAACTATATTCTGATCCCTATAACTTTTATTTTTCTGTATATGGGGATGTATGAGGGTCATTTTTTGCGCTTTGATTTGTAGTTTTTATCGGTACCATTTTTGTTTTAATGGAACTTTTGAATTGCTTTTTAGATATTTTTAATATATATAGAATTTGAAGTGACCAAAATTCTCCATATCTGGTTAGTGCACTATTATGACTTTTGATTTTGCCTAGGGCCACGCTAAGCCTAAAACCGGCACTGCACTGAGCTCTGATCAGCCAGGCACTCAGCTCCGGACCACAACAGAGTGCAGTGATGTGCTGTGTCCTGCTCTCACATGTTACTTGCAGTGACAGCGGATTGTGTATAAAAACTATCTTTTACAATAAATCACTACGGCTTCTTACAGTGTCTCTCCACTCCATCCAGCCTCACTTTAGGAATATAGTAACACGTCATTTGTTTATTTACAAGGATGTTCATTCAGCCTCTCTTGCATATAGCATTGCCGGGTCATGAAGTGAACGGGCATGCTGAACCTTACAGTCATGGCTTTATATTTTTATATTCATGCATATTTTATGTATTAATGTTTGTACAGTATGCCTTTTATTACTTATGGTGTGATCTTTGTTCAGTTTTTAATGTTTTATGCGGATAGTCATGTGTAGGTGGGAGGGGTCTACTCCCCCCACTTTGACCTGGCATCCATTTTGTTTGCCTATAAATATATTGTCGGTATCTCATTGCACATGCCAATCTGAGGAAGGAGGGTTCTACCTCCGAAACGCGTCATTGGTTCTCACTCTAATAAATATAGTGCCTGCTGGCACTTTAACCGCCATATTGCTTTGGCTACGTTTATTTTACCTTGCAAATTGGAACATCGCCTGACGTATGGGTCGTATTTTGCTCTTCATATCTACTTCACTGAACAGGATTGGGTTCCCCATCCCTGTGACCCAATAGGCTTTGCAGTTCATTCCTATCAAGCTTCTGACTGTACCCCTATCTAGGGGCGATAAGCGCAATTTATCCACTACAAGGTGAGCGGCCAACTGTAAGGCTGGTGCCCTGCCCTAACTCTCATTCCACCCTGTGTCCTGGGTAATACACGAGGCGTGGTCCCTCTTCTTTCACTCTTATTATAGATACTGGGTGCAGTGCTGACAGTTGTTTGTCACTGTTGCACTCTGTGCATTGTATTGTTTTTGTACAGTCTTTTGCAAGATGCTGAATTGAAGCGCAACATCTGTAACAAATGCGATTGTCTTTCAGGTAAGCTTTGCGCTCTTCTAATGTCTTCTGAAACTGCAACATTTTCTTAGTGGATGAGGCTTGTTGTGGATGAGGCATATTTTGTCTGGCTCCTCAACTTTCTTACTTGCGTTGTCTTCTTGATTGGCTGCAGACTCAGGCGGGACTTCTGTCTTCCGTACAGAAGCAGTTACTCTGCGTTCTTTGTAAGGTGTTGGAGGTTTTTGCTCTACCTTTTGGGGAGCTTGCGATTCTCTTGTTCAGGAAAGCAAATCTTGGATCATTGAGTGTTTCAGCTTGGTCTGCGATGAATTCAGTGAGGAAGGCGAACGGCGGGAATATGACTCTATGTTCTTTCTTGTATCTTGATGCTTGAGTTTTAAGGAAGTTTTTCGATTATGGGATCAACTCCATGTGCTGTATCAAAGTATGAGAGACCGAGCAGATATCCACTAGACGTAGCGGCTTCCATTTCTAAGAGTAGGTCCCAAACCCTCTCAGCTTTTGATTCTTTTTTTTTTTTTGTCGTTCTTTGATAGTCTTCTATCCTCTTCAGAAGAGCATCTTCCATGACTTCGGGTGACCCGTAACAGTGTTCTAGTCTCCGCCACACCATTGCAAGTCCTGCTGCTGCGTCATGAACATGTACTGATCTGATTCTTTGGGCTTGCTCAGTGGACTCTGGTCCTAGCCATTTGACGAGCTGGTCAAGCTTTTCTCTGTGTGTCAGATCTAAGTCTTGGATACCGCTGAGGAAAGATGACTTCCAGGCCCAGTAGTTTTCTGGACGGTTATCGAATTTCATGAGACCAGCGCTCACTATCTCAAGGCACATCAGAAATCTTGCTACTTCTGTAACTCTTGCTGCATCTGGTGAATACTTCCTGGGTGTAAACTCAGGGTATGGCTAAGATTGGTAAGGCTGATGAGTCCACTTTGGTTAGGTGGTTGTTCTCCTCTGTTGTAAGTCTTTGTGCTATAATCCAGACTTGTATTTGCTTGAGGTGGGAGTACATCCGCATCTGTTTGCACTCTTGTAAGGTTGGCAGAGTGGTCTCTGAGCATGTGACCACTTGACTTCCCACACTGAGTTTCTGATTCAGTCTTGCAGTGTTGCGTAGTATCAAAGTTGCTTATTGCTGGTGGAGTCAATGTTGACCTTGGTGTGTCACTGGACTGCTGGTTAGTGTACATCGTTGCTTGTGACTGTACGTACTCACAGGTATGTTGGCTTTCGCTGAGGGGTGACATCCGGGTTTCTATGCCAGCGAACTGAGCTTCGGCAGCCCTTGTGAGAACTTTTGCCTCGACTAAGGCTGCTGCAGTGTTTTTCCTCTGTTGAAGTGTAAAGATCCTTGCACTTCTGCTTTTCTTCTAAGTACTTCAGATTCACTTTTTGTTTGTTCTTTCATCAATTCAGCTTCCTGCTTTGCATAGGGAGCCATCGCATAGGCTGCCTCTGCTTTTGCTCTTGCCTTAGTTGCTATGGCGCTAGCCGATGACAGACTGGTGATGCTTGAATGTCTAGAACTAGTGCGTTTAAATCTTGCTGCATTGGCGCTAAACGAAGTCAGATTTGTTTGACTGGACGCTCTAGACGATGTTGTGCATCTAGACCTGCTTCTTGGTATGCTGAAATGTGTCTTCCTCTTTTTAGGAGCATTGAGGGTTAACTGTCAGAGTGGTGTTCTCTGTGTTCTGCATCTCGTTTTAGCTGGCAGCGTAGATAATGATGATGACTGGACACAAGCAGCGTTATAGCAAGTGAGAGAAATTAGTTTCACTTTTAAGTTTCTTTGTGCTGTGACTTTTACACAGACTGTGTTGTGTTGGCTGCAAGGATTTTAGAGTCATTTTACGATTCAAAGCTGTTTAACTGCTTCTGACAACATTTTAGAAGCCTTTTTTCTGTAATTTCTTGGCTGTGTGTGTTGCTTTAGGTACACAGCTCCATATCAAGTTTTATACCGAATATCAAAGAAAGACATGCTGGTTTGCTTAACTGATGTAATCTTTACTGAGAGATAATGTGGTAAAACTGTAAAACAAACATAAAAGACAAATATAAGCATGGCTATTCAAGTGACCTACATTATGCATAGCTAATACAAAAGATAGGGCCTAACTTACATGTGCTCACTTACTACACACTGAAACACACATTATCTATATACTAATGTTTAGCATCTCTCTACACAGACTAAACTAACAAAACACATTACTCACAGGCTTTGGTATTCATCAGATTTGTAGTCTATATTAGCTTCAAGAATTCCTGTGGATCTTGTCACTGTTGTGGCTGAAGCTGGAATGAACAAGATGTGTCGGGACTAGCCCTAGACAGTAGAGAGAAGACACTTCTCTGGGCTTCATGAAAATGGAGGGTTTTAAGGTACAGACCCTGCTGAGTGCCAAGCATGTAACATACATTGCGAAGGCAGCACAATAATAATTATATGATACTCGGTACCTAATGCTGACATGTACATCTAATTTTTATGCCTCTATCACCTAGATTTATTGTAAAAATACCTCTTTTCATTAACTCACAGTGTTAGAAATCCTCTCAAGGGAAGGGGGCGTGTCCCTCGTGGTGGTGGGAGGTGATTGGTGTGCGTCTGCTCATGCAGCCTTGTCTATGGGTCTTCTCTTGTCCATGATTCATGGATAAACCTGATGCTGCTGCAGGACTGGTTAGTGTCCCAATAAGTATGGGGACCCCCTAGTGGTGGGAATTTTAGGAGCTGTTTTCTTTATTAAATATAAAAAATAAAAAAATTGAACAATCATATTACTAAAGGTATTTAATTTTCATCATTAACAACATATAAAAAGTATTTTGATCTGACAGTGCCCATATTATTTTTCTTCTGAGGATACTGGCATTTTACTTGGGGCAGTTAGGAGCGCAATGAACATTGCAGAGACTCCAGAACAGACCTCTATTCAGGACCATCAGGAGATAAATTTATGGAGGGAAATTCCTAAAATAGATGTTCAAGTATCAAAGGTCGGAAATTAAAACATCTTTGCCCTTTCAGGATGCATCACAACTCAAAGAACCAATGGACAGAAAAAGGTTGGTTTAAGAATGTCTTTAGGATGCTTCTACAGCCCTAATTAATCCTAATCATGTTGTCGCTATAGTTGCTAGGTCCCTTAATCACCTAGTAAATAAAACTCCTAGGGACAAAATATTTTCCTCCATCTCTATGCTTAACCCCTTAAGGACTCGGCCCATTTTGACTTTAAAGGGGTACTCCGTTTAAAACATCTTATCCTCTATCCAAAGGATAGGGGAGAAGATGTTAGATAGTGGGGGTCCGCATTGCAGCTTCTGTGTTCGTGATGTCACACCATGCCCCCTTCATTCATGTCTATGGGAGGGGGCGTGAAACGGCTGGTACATAGTTGTCATGCCTCCTCCCATAGACGTGAATGGAGGGGGCGTGGCGGCCTGCATCGCGAGTCATCTGGCACGGAGCGGAGTTCGCGGGGTCCCTAGCGACGGGATCCCCGCGATCTAACATCTTATCTCCTATGGATAGGGGATAAGATGTTTCCAGTGGAGAACCCCTTTAAGGACTCAGCCTTTTTTTGCAAATCTGACCTCTATCATTTTAGGCATTAATAACTCTGAGATGCTCATACCAATGAATTTGATTGTGAGAGAGTTTTTTCAAGACATTTTCTACTTAAAGGTAGTGGAAAATTTTCATCAATACTTGCATCATTTCTTGGTGAAAAATTCCAAAATGTCATGAAAAATGTTCAAATTTAGCAATTTTCTAACTTTTGAAACTCTGCTTGTAAGGAAAATGGACATGCCAAATACAATATGTACACTTTATGTTGGCATCTTAAAATATTTTTTTTTACTTTTTGAAGACATTAGAGCAGGGGTCTCAAACTCAAATTATCCGGGGGCCACTGGAGGTAGCAGCTGGGTCAGGCTGGGCCGCATGCGCCCATTACATATAATGCCCTCATCATACGCCCCTCATCATCCACCAGCAACACCCTCCACCAGCAGTAGCACCCCCATCATCCACCAGCAACCCCTCCCCCCATTCCCCCTACCCCATGTGGTAATAGCATGAGCTGATGGATGATGGGGGTGCTACTTCTGGGGGTTCCCCACATTAGGTAGGCAGCAGGTTCCCCACATTAGGTAGTAGCAGGTTCCCCACATTAGGTAGTAGCAGGTTCCCCACATTAGGTAGGCAGCAGGTTCCCCACATTAGGTAGGCAGCAAGTTCCCCACATTAGGTGGGCAACAGGTTCCCCACATTAGGTGGGCAACAGGTTCCCCACATTAGGTGGGCAGCAGGTTCCCCACATTAGGTGGGCAGCAGGTTCCCCACATTAGGTGGGCAGCAGGTTCCCCATATTAGGTAGTAGGAGTTTCCCCACATTAGGTAGTAGGAGTTTCCCCACATTAGGTAGTAGGAGTTTCCCCACATTAGGTAGTAGCAGGTTCCCCACATTAGGTAGTAGCAGGTTCCCCACATTAGGTAGAAGCAGGTTCCCCACATTAGGTAGCATTTTCGATTACCCCCCTCCCCCCGACTCACACACACAGACACCCACACATGCACACACGCATAGACAGACAGACACACATAGACAGACACACATGCGCACACATAGACAGACAGACACACACATGCATACAAACCTAGACAGACAGACACACATGCATACAAACCTAGACAGACAGACACAAAAACATCCACATATGCACACACACATAGACAGGCAGACACATACACATGCACACACACACATACACATAGACAGACAGCAAGACAGACAGACAAACACACACAAGCAGACAGACACCCGCACATACACACACACATAAACAGACGCACACACAAGCAGACAGACACCCATACATGCACACACACACATAGACAGACACACATGCGCACACACACATAGACAGACACACATGCGCACACACATAGACAACCTTACCTGTCCTGCACTGCGCTTCTCCTCTCCGGAGTAGTGAAGAAAACTGTCTTGAAGCATTCTGTGTCCCGAATTGCTGAGGAAAGTGCTGAGTCACTGTGGTGAGTGCTCGGACACTTTGATTGGTTGAAGGGGGGGGCGTGTGCAGTCTCTGCTCTGCTCAGGACACAGAACTGCTTCAAGACACAGTTTTCTTCACTACATACCTGGCCACAAACTTTAGTTCCATGGGCCACAGATGGCCCTCGGGCTTGGAGTTTGAGACCCCTGCATTAGAGGGCTTCAAAGATTAGCAGCAATTTTCCAAATTTTCAACAAAAATTAAAAATCAGATTATTTTTTTTTTTTCAGGGACCAGTTAAGTTTGAAGTGGATTTGAGGGGCCTTTCTGTAAGAAATCCCCATAAATGATCCCATTATATAAACTGGTTTAATCCTTTAGGTGTTTCACAGGAATAGCAGCAAAGTGGAGGAGAAAACTCAATCTCCAATTTTTATATTAACTTGTTCTTGTAGCCCCATTTTTTTTTTTTCATTTTTACAAGGGGTAAAAGGAGAAAAAGCCCCCCAAAATGTGTAACCCAATTTCTCTTGAGTATGGAAATACAGTGGTCCCTCAACATACGATGGTAATCCATTCCAAATGAACCATAGTTTGTTGAAAACATCGTATGTTGAGGGATCTGTGCAATGTAAAGTATAGGAAGTTTTACTCACCTGTCCCCGCCGCTCCGGACCGTCACCGCTGCCCTGGATGTCGTCCTCTATCGCTGTCGCCTCGTCCCTGTGATGTCCCTGCCGCTCCGGAACGTCTCTGCTGGCCGGGAACGTCGCTCTCACGTCGCAGTCATCACGTCACTACGCATGCCACTCCTATTGCATGACTGGACGGCGTGCGCGGCGACGTGATGATGACGATGGAGGGCGTCGGCGATGGAGGGGATCCCGAAGAGGACGCTTCGGAGCCCCGAGGACAGGTAGGAGACCATCACCGGAGCACACGGGGCACCGTAAACGGCTATCCGGCCGCAGCTGAAGCAGTCAGCGCTGCCAAATAGCCGTTTATGCAATGGCCCCGACATACAAAAGCATCGTATGTTGATGCTGCCTTCAACATGCGAAGGCCTCTGAGAGGCCATCGCATGTTGAAATTATCATATGTCGGAGCCATCGTAGGTCGGGGGGTCACTGTACTTCATATGTGGACGTAAAGTGCTCTCCGACGAATAACATGGCTCATGAAGGAAGGAGCAACTTTGGGATTTTGGAAAGAAGTTTTTCTTGTGATGGTTTTTGGAGGCCATGTTGCATTTAGGAAGCCCCAAGGTGCAAGAACAGCAAAAAAAAAACAAACAAACACATGGCACACCATTTTGGGAAAACTACATCCCTTAAGGAACATAGCAAGGGATATAGTGAGTACTTACACCTCACAGGTGTTTGATGACACTTCGTTAAAGTTGGACGTGAAAATAAAAAACTTGATTTTTAACGCTAAAATGCTGGTGTTACCCCAAATTTTTCATTTTCACAAGGGATAATAGGAGAAAATACCCCATATGTGGATGTAAAGCACTCTGCGGGCGCACTACAATGCCCAGAAGAAAAGGAGCAAAATGTTGGCTTTTGGAGAGATAATTTTGCTGAAATATTTTTTGGAGGGTATGTTGCATTTAGGAAGTCCCCAGGGTGCCAGAACAGCACAAAGAAAATTCCCCACTTGGCACACTGTTTGAGAAGCTACACCCCTCAAGGAACGTAACAAGGGGTACAGTGAGTACTTACATCTCACAGGTTTTTTGAACAGTGGGCCGTGAAAATGAAAAAATTTACACTTAAATCCTGGTGTTACCACAAATTTTTTATTTTCACAAGGGGTAATTGGAGAAATTAGGCTACAAATTTTGGGTGGCCTTTTTCTCCTGAGTAAGGAAATACCCCATATGTGGATGTAAAGTGCTCTGCTAGCGCACTCAGAAGAAATTTGGCGAGAAGAGAGAATTTGGCTGGAATTGAAATCGGGGGCCATGTGCATTTACAAAGCCCCCATGGCGCCAGAACAGCAGAAACTCCCCACATGTGACATCATTATGGAAACTACACCCCTCAAGGAACGTAACCAGGGTTAGGCTGCATTCACATCTCTTTTTTGCAATACGGTTCCCGTTTCCGTTTTCAGTGAAAAAAACATCTGGAACCGTATTGCAAACCGTATGTATAGACATTTCATAGAAAACCGTATGCCAACCATAGCATCTGGTTGTGTACGTTTTGCATCATTTACGGTTTTATCCATTTTTTTTCCTGTACACAAAACCGTAGTCTACTGAAAAACCGGGTGAAAAACTGGATACAATCCTTTTAGGTATTTATTTATTTTTTTTTAAATGGTGGTCTATGGGAACCATACTGAACCGTATGTGCGTATGATTCCATCCGATTTTCACAATACGGTTTTGCAGTTTGCACATGCTCACTGCATGCCGAAAGTTCTTCCCACAAATAGAACAAGAAGAACTTTAATTAAGGACAAACATAAAACCGTATCCGTTTTTTTTCTCAAAAAACTTATTAATAAGGGTTAAAGTACAGTGAGTATTTACACCTCACAGGTTTTTTTGGACAGTGGGCCGTAAAAATTTAATTTTTACACTAGATTACACATATTTTTTTACATAGAAACATACTGAAGTAACGTAGAATGTGTCGGCAGAGAAGAACCATTAGGCCCATCTAGTCTGCCCAATTCACTGAATCCTATCAATAGTACCTGGCCTTATCTTTTATGAAGGATAGCCTTCTGCTTATCCCATGCATGTTTAACCCCTTAAGGACCAAGCATTTTTCTGTTTTTACACTTTCGTTTTTTCCTCCTTACCTTTTAAAAATCATAACCCTTTCAATTTTGCACCTAAAAATCCATATGAGGGCTTATTTTTTGCGCCACCAATTCTACTTTGGAATGACATCAGTCATTTTACACAAACATTTATGGCGAAACGGAAATAAAATTTACAAAATTGAAGAAAAAACACCATTTTGTAAATTTTGGGGGCTTCTGTTTCTAGGCAGTACATTTTTCGGTAAAAATGACACTTTAACTTTATTCTGTAGGTCCATACAATTAAAATGATACCCTATTTATATAGGTTTGATTTCGTCGTACTTCTGGAAAAAATCATAACTACATGCAGGAAAATTTATACATTTAAAATTGTCCTTTTCTGACCCCTATAACTTTTTTATTTTTCCACATACAGGGTGGTTTGAGGGCTCATTTTTTGTGCCATGATCCGAAGTTTTAATTGGTACCATTTTTATTTTGATTGGACTTCTTGATAGCTTTTTATTCCTTTTTTTATGGTATGAAAAGTGACCAAAAATACGCTATTTTGGACTTTGGAATTTTTTTGCGTGTACGCCATTGACCGTGCTGTTTAATTAATTATATATTTTTATAGTTCAGATATTTACGCACGCGGCGATACCACATATGTTTATTTTTATTATGGTTACATATTTTTAATATGGAATTTGGGAAAAGGGGGGTGATTTAAACTTTTAATAAGGAAGGGGTTAATGTGTGTGTTTTTAAACTTTTTTTTTTACACTTTTAGTCCCCTTAGGTGACTTTTAGGAGGAATCATTCGATTCCTAATACAGATCATTGTGGTTTCATAAAACCACAATGATCTGCATGCTCTGCGCTCGATTGATAAAGCCTGGCCCTGCCAGGCTTTATCATTCAGAGCCCCGGAGCCGCCGCAGCAGGAGAGGTAAGCCCTCAGGCTACCTCAGTAGTGGACCACCAGGGACTTAATACAGGCACCTTTAGACGCCGCTGTCAGCGTCGATCTAAAGGGTTAATAGCCGGCCGCGGCGATCGCCGCATGTCGGCTATTGACGCCGGCCCCCAGCTACAAGAATCAGCTAGGGGCTGGCCGGTATGACGCGGGCTCGAGTCGGGAGCCCGCGTCATACCCCGGTAACGGCCATTGGACGAGTATAGACGTCCATGGTCGTTATGGGGTTAAACTCCTTCACTGTATTTGCAGCTACCACAGGCTATTCCATGCATCCACTACTTTTAGTAAAGTAATTCTTCCTGATATTACTTTTAAACCTTTGCCCCTCTAATTTAAAAATATGTCCTCTTGTGGTAGTTTTTCTTTTTTCAAATATGCTCTCCTCCTTTACCATGTTGATTCCCTTTATGTATTTAAAAGTTTCTATCATATCCCCTCTGTCTCTTCTTTCTTCCAACCTATACATGTTAAGGTCCTTTTAACCTTTCTTGGTAAGTTTTATCCTGCAGTCCATGTACTAATTTAGTAGCTCTTCTCTGAACTCTAGAGTATCTATATCCTTCTTTACACTAAAATGCTATTATTACCCAATTGTATCATTTTCACCAGGGGTAATGGGAGGAATTGGGTTTCAAATTTTGGAGCACATTTTCTCCTGAGTATGGAAATACATCCACATATGGGGTTATGTGCTGTGCGGGCGCAAAACAAGGAATCATGGAGGTCTGTTTGCATTTGAGGCCTATGGCATATTAGTAGCTGACTGTTGCATACATTCAGAGGAAAAACAAACAAAAAAAAAACGTGACATCATTACAGAAAGTACGCCCCCTGAGGAATGGGTATAGGGGTAAAGAGGACATTGGAATGGATGGGTGATCCCTAAATTTATTTTCCAGGAATGGATGAATTGTAGTTTTGGAAAAATGAAAATTGAAATTTTACTACCGATCCCTAACCTGTTGCCTGCAAATGCGCAACCCGTTCAGGTGGGGAGTGAGCACTGCGCATTTGAGGCAACATGCAAACCCTTAATGCTATTGACTCAGTCACCCATTTTTGAAAAAATACTAAATAAAATCAAGAGATGTTTTCAACGGTGTTATGTGAAGTATTTTTGGGTTATTTGGGTTAAAATTTGGAGGACAATGTACTCTGGACTGGTACATTGGGTTAAATCATGGCAAATTAAAATGGGGGAAGAGGATTATAAATTTAGTACTCCATGGAAGTGTGGACACACTCTGCCCTTTCCAGAGGTACTCCGTCCTGCTCTTTCCCAGTTGCCAAAGATCAGGGCCTAGAGGACTTCCTCCTCGAACAGCAGGAATGTCCCTGTGTTGCCAGCATATTGGGACAGTACAAAAGAGTTGTACATGGCAACCTGGACCATGTAGAATGCAACTTTTTTGTTCCATGCCCGTGTTCTCTGCATGGCGTTATATGGCTTGAGGACTTGATCAGAGAGATCAACTCCCCCCCCCCCCCCCCGCCCCTTTTCCCCATTTACTGATTAGTAGTCCAGAATACAATCAGGCTTGAGGAGCGGTGTCATGGTACCTCGCACACGGTTACTGCCGTTACCATGAATTGTGGTTAGCATAAGGACATCCCTCTTGTCCTTATACCTGACCAGCAATAGGTTTTCACTGATAAGAGCCCTGCTCTCACCCATGGGGATAGGTTTCTGGAGGGGATAGGTAGGGGGGGCCTCTTTTGATTCTTCCGCACAGCCCCACAAGTGACCATGGATCTGGTGGCGAGGGGTGTGAAAAGAGGGATACTGGTATAAAAGTTATCCACGTAAAGGTGGTTACCCTTATTCAGCAGTGGGTACAAAAGGTCCCACATGAGTTTCCCGCTAACACCCAGAGTGAAGGGACATTATGGGGGTTCCCTTGTACACTCTAAATTTGCATGTGTACTCTTAGGTACCCTTGCAAAGTTTATAGCATTTCACACCATACGTCACCCGCTTAGTGGTAATATATTGGCGGAATCTGAGTCTCCCCTTTAAAGCTGTTGAGAGACTCATTAATAGAGACCCTCCTTCCAGGGACATAGGCCTCCCAAAATTTGGCCCTGAAGTGATTGATTACCGGCCTGATTTTGTACAGGTGGTCATACGCAGGATCACTTCAGGGGGACATGCTGCATTATCAGCGTAATGCAAACCTTTCCACATGGCCTTGAAATGGGGAATGTGTCATGGTCATACTGTAGAGTTGGGGTCTGGTAGAGGACGTCCCTTCTCCAATATTGCCTGACACTGTTTTTTTTTTTTTTTGACTAGGGCAGTGTGCAGCTTGAGGCCCCATTTTGGCTGCACTGATGGGGCACCATCCATTATGCCTAGCCAAACAGGAGCCCTGGTTTGCGGTGACAGGTTTGTCTGCTCAACCATCAGATTGACAAAGTCCTCACTGAAAAAAAAATAGTCTATTTCAGTGAACCCCGCAATGTTCATTTTGATTCTTGAGTCACCAACAAACTTTAGAATCACACGGGCTCATAGTCCACTGGCTCAGTCCAGACAAGTTCACCGCCGGGAGGGGGCACCAGTAAACTTGTCTGGGGGGTTGGACTAGTAGGGGCGCCAGGGTTGCTCATACTAGTATAGTGCACAGCACAGGGTCATTAGCGTGGGGGGGGGGGGGTTTGTGGCCTTGCATGGCAGCGTTTTCGCTGCCTTGAGGGCTCATCCTCACTACTTGATGAGGAGGAGGACAAGGAAGACAAAGGAAAGTAGGGTTTTCCTAGTCCTTCCTCTACTCAAATTGTGGGGGGGGGGGGGGGGGGGGAGCACCACACACACACACACACACACACACACACAAACTTCAATAAAAGTTTTTACACCCCCCCCCCCCCCATAAGTGTGTGTATGTGTAAAAACTTTTATTGAAGTGTGTGTGTGCCGTGTGTGGTGCTTTCATTACCTGCCCTAATCCACCAAACACAAAATAAATAAATAAATAAAATGAAACTGAAAAATGAAGTTAAAAAAAAATTTATAAAAAAATTTGACTTCTAGCGCAAAAAGCCCTACGCCAAAAAAGAGCGGATACCTAATCGGTGTGCGTCACCTAACACTCCGTGGCGGCAGGGGGCGCAGAAGTCAGTGGGGGATCTGACCACTCAGCCCAGAACAGTGGCTGTTGACACGAATACAGAGCCCCACAAAAAACCCACGAAAAAAAGCACCTGCCTAAACCCAAAAATAATGCTCATTAGTGATAAATCACTGTCAGCGGTCAGGGCAGGCCGCACACGGGTACGGTCCATCCACACAGCACTGGATAGCGGTAAGGTGGGCGATTTGGTAACAGCAGCCGACCGCTCTTTTATAGGGAAGAGGGTCCGGCCACACAAAAAGGCTGGGGGACCCTCTGACACCTGCGGTGAATGCTTCAGAAAAAAAATATATATAATTTTTTTTTGTATTTATATATATATTTTATTTATATAAAATTTAACCACCCAAAGCTTTCCCTACCTAACCTAACACTGTATCAGCTAAAATGCCTTTCTTTTTACATACTTGGGAGGGGAGATGGCAGCACAGGGCACCGTTCTACTCACCAGTACACTTAGTGTGGGTGGGCAGAGCGTGGCAGCGTGCTGTTGTGACTTGTCCAGTCGTTGCGACCAGCCAATCACAGCTGTCTTGGGGGGTGGTTTCATCTTCCAGTACAGTAGGGAGGGTGATTGGTGGTGTGTTATACACCACCGATCACCCTCTTTTTCCAGGTCATCGGGTCACCGGCGAATCGCAGCGATAGTTGACATGGGAGGGGGTGGGGGGTGATGTCAGGGGATGCCTATTGAACGATTTCAAAGGCGGTAAAGGTAGGGATTTCATTCTCAACCCCAACCCGGACTACTAAACAATGACAATATTGCAGTGGGAGGGAGGCTTTCTGTATTTTGGCATTGATTACATCAAACACGTTTATTCTAAATACCATCAAATACAGAGTAGAGTTTGCCTCCCTTCCTCCTTCAAGATTCTATACTACAGATTTTGGATCAAGAAAGCTAAGCAAGTGTCTTTTTTTCAGGGATAGAAGAACTGGAGCGGTTGTTCCTGTTCCCCTGTTAGAACAGGGGCTAGTTCACTACTACAATCTACCAATGGATCTTTCAAAACTATCATAAACCTAAAAAACTTAAATTCAAATCTTACAAGCAATTCAAAATGGAGACCCTGATGTCAGCTACCAATTTGTCCTTCTCACCAAAAATGAGGTTCTCAGTTATTCACAACATGTAAAACCTTTACTTTCAGTTCATGGCCCTTTGGATGTTTACAAAGGTTATAGTAGAAGTGGTAGCGCACTTAAGGGGATTACTATAATCCTGTATCTGGATGACCTTCTCATAATAGCCCAATCTTGGGAACTTATTCTTATGTCCTACAATTCTAGATATGCAAAATCTGGGTTGGATCATAAACCTTCAAAAATCTGATCTAGTTCCATCAAAATAAAAAAAAAAAATAAAAACACTTCTAGGTATGATGTTGGACTCGGAAAATCGGATGAGGTTTCTTCCGTCAGAAAAGATTTTCTCCTTTTAGGGAAAAAATAGGATGTTTATCACAGGAAGACGTCTTCCATAAGGAAGGCAATGTCTATTCTGGGGTCAATGACCTCATGTATACCAGTGGTCATTTAAGCCCTCTTCAGTCTTGAAGGTTTGGGATCGATCATTATGTTCCCTAGAAAAGAAAATGGGAATTCCCCACCATGTGAAGTCATTTCTAAAATGGTAGCTGAAAAAAATAAATCTGTCTTAGGTTCTTCCTTGGCTTCTTTCTCCAGCTATATCTATAATGACAGATGCAAGTTGGGGAGCTCATTACAGGGACCTTGAGCTTCAGGGTTCATGGTCCCTAAATTCTCAGGCTCACTACTTAAACTTTCGAGACTTGAAAGCAGTTTTTTATAGTATTAAAAGTTTCAAAACACCTAGTGAGAAATCAACATGTAAAAGTATATTCAGTCAATGTAACAACTGTGGCATCTCTCCACCATCAAGGCGGGAAAACACACTCTGTAAAGTCAACACAATAGAGGACAGTGCAATATTACAAATGGATCTGGATAGGTTGGAGGTTTGGGCTGGGAAGTTGCAGATGAAGTTCAACACTGATAAATGTAAGGAAATGCACATGGGGAGGAAAAATCCGGGAGGACTACTGACATAGAAAAGGACTTAGGAGTCTTAGTTAAAAATAAATTTAGCTGTAGTGACCAGTGTTGGGCAGCTGCTGCCAAGGCAAATAAAATCATGGGGTGCATCAATAGGGGCATAGATGCCCACGACAAATCATTCAACCACTGTACAAATCACTTGTTAGACTACACATAGAATACTGTGTACAGTACTGGGCACCAGTGTACAAGAAAGATCTAGTGGAGCTGGGGAGGGTTCAAAGATAGGCAACCAGAGTAATACGGGGAATGGGAGGACTACAGTGCCCATAAAGATTAACAGAATTGGGGTTTAAGAAAAAAGAAGGCTTAGGGGCGACCTAATAACTATGTATAAATATATCAGGGGACCATACAGAGATCTCTCCCATGATATATTTATACCCAGGACTGTATCCATAACAAGGGGCATCTTTTACGTCTTGAGGAAAGAAGGTTTCTACACCAGCACAGACGGGGGTTCTTTACTGTAAGAGCAGTGAGACTATGGAATTCTCTGCCAGAGGAGGTGGTCATGGTGAACTCTGTAAAACAGTTCAAAAGGGGTCTGGATGCATTTTTGGAGAGTAATAACATTGCTGGTTATGTGTGCTAGATTTATAGGGACAGAACGTTGATCCAGGCATTTATTCTGAATGCCATATTTGGAGTCGGGAAGGAATTTTTACCTCTAGTATGAGTTTTTTTTTTTTTTTTTGCCTTCCTCTGGATCAACTCAGTAGAAACTGATTAGAGATATAGGTTGAACTTTGTGGACTCTGGTCTTTTTTCAACCTTATGAACTATTTTACTATGTTACTGTTACTATATCAATGTTGTCAGAAAATGTTTTCTCCTGGGCAGAAAAAAAAATGTTGCTTCCATTACAACTGTCTATCTTAAAGGAGATTTTGAGGAGATTTTTTCCTCAGTCTGGTAAAAAAAAAAAAAAGTGGGACAATCCCCCAAAAGAAATCGGAAAGTTCCTAGCTTTATCTGCCTCAACCCAAGAAAAAATCCAGATTCTGTGGACGCCCTTCTGCCGAGATGGACTTTCAGTCTGGCATATGTCTTTCCTCTGGTTTCCCTGATTTTGAAATCACTTCCGAAGATTTGATTGTAGAAGGTACCAGTCATATTCATAGCCCCAATGTGGCCAAAAAGTTTCTGTTTTGGTCCATTAATGCAGGTATCAATAACAGACCCAATATTTCTTTCTCTCAGAGAGAATCTTTTTGACTCAACATGGTTCTTGAAAGGGAAATAAAGGACTTAGGAAATAAAGGACTTTCTTTAAAAAACAAAAAACTGATAAACCCCTTGTTAAAAAGAAAAAAAGAATACACCTCTGCTATCTGAAATATTCGGAAAAATTAATTTCCTGTTATGGTTCTTTTCCTACAGACCCTCTAAACAAGTATATACCCAAAATCTTAGAATTTTTGGAAGATGAACTGGATACGGGCCTATCGCTTAGCACGTTAAGTCCAAAGGCTGCTCTAGGATGTTAGATACTTCCTTAGCGGATCACAAATGGGTCAAAAGATTTTTATAAATCTATTGCCAGTTTAAAACCTAACATTTTGTGTCTCATTCCTCCATGGGAATTGAATTTTATAAGCTTTAACTACTTTTGAGCCTCTCTCTTGGAGTCTTCAATAGAGATAAGCGAACTTACAGTGATTCGATTCATGATGAAACATTTGTGGCTCGGTGGTTGCTTACTTTCTCCTGCATAAATTAGTAAAGCTTTCAGGTGCTCCGGTTGGCTGGAAAAGGTGGATACAGTCCTAGGAGACTCTCTCCTAGGACTGTCTCCACCTTTTCCAGCCCACTGGAGCACCTGAAAGCTGAACTAATTTATGCAGGTTAAAATCAGAAACTGTCAAGCCGTGAAGTTCGTGGCGAATCAAATCACTGTAAGTTCGCTTATCTCTAGTCTTCAATCAAGGTTTTAACCTGGAAAACAATTTTTTTAGTAGCTATCGCCTCAGCTAGGCAGCTAGAGGAGATCCACACATTCTTCAACCACTAAAAGTTGAATGTGGCCTCTTCCCATGATGGCATAGTGAAAAGTTAGAATTATGACTTAACAATTATTCTGTTTTTATGAGTCCATCATGGCAGCACCCATTTATCCCCCCCCCCCTTCTATGTGGGATAAGTATTATGTGTATATGCTCTAGCTTATTTAAACCACTTAAAGTTGATGCGGTGAGGCCTTTTTTTAACTTCTCTGTGCTCTCTGTTCCTATTTAGAGCTACAAAGGAAAATCTCAGGTGGTGCTGTCATGATGGACTCATGAAAACCGAATTATCGGTAAATCCTAATTCTAACTTTTCAGTTGGGCCTTATCCCACTTAGCGTATACTCCATCAAAGAACCTGTCCAATAGTACTTTGTTATCCCATCCAATTTTTGGACCATCTCAAATGCGTTTTGTAGGACCACAACATATGCCCTCAAAGTCTCACTTGGCTTCTGTCACCTTTCGTAGAATGTGAGGCATACCTCTAAAGGGTCTCGGGTCTCCCACACCTGATACAGTCCCTCAAAGATCTCATCGAAAAGTCTCCTTGTCAGCTGCAGACCAGGTATGGACCTCCTCAATAGCTGGTCCTTAAAATTGTCCCGTCAGCAATCGCACCTGTTGACTAGAGGGGAAAGAGTAGAACTCGGACAAACTCTGGAACTTTTCCTTGAAGTCTCGTAAACTGAAGAGTTTTCTACTGTAGGTAGGGAGTGGTGGATTCCCCATGAAGACTAGTGTAGGAGCAGCATCTTGAAGATGAAGACATGGTGCTGATTGCTGAGCTGAAAGTGCACTTGCTGCAGGTGGTGGAGTGGCTTCTGTGTCCGGTCGCACGCTGGAACTTAATTCAGACATACTGGAAATTTTGAGTCTGTTACTTTTTAACCCCTTAAGGACTCAGCCCATTTTGGCCTTAAGGACTCAGACAATTTCATTTTTACGTTTTCATTTTTTCCTCCTCGCCTTCTAAAAATCATAACTCTTTTATATTTTCATCCACAGACTAGTATGAGGGCTTGTTTTTTGCGCGACCAGTTGTCCTTTGTAATGACATCACTCATTATATCATAAAATGTATGGCGCAACCAAAAAACACTATTTTTGTGGGGAAATTAAAACGAAAAACGCAATTTTGCTAATTTTGGAAGGTTTTGTTTTCACGCCGTACAATTTCTGGTAAAAATGACATGTGTTCTTTATTCTGAGGGTCAATACGATTAAAATGATATCCATTATTATATATTTTTATATTATTGTTGCGCTTAAAAAAAATCACAAACTTTTTAACCAAATTAGTACGTTTATAATCCCTTTATTTTGATGACCTATAACTTTTTTATTTTTCCGTATAAGCGGCGGTATGGGGGCTCATTTTTTGCGCCATGATCTGTACTTTTTTTTGATACCACATTTGTATATAAAAAACTTTTAATACATTTTTTATAATTTTTTTTTTAATAAAATGTATTAAAAAAGTAGGAATTTTGGACTTTTTAAATTTTTTTTCGTTCACGCCGTTCACCGTACGGGATCATTAACATTTTATTTTAATAGTTCGGACATTTACGCACGCGGCGATACCAAATATGTCTATAAAAAATGTTTTTTACGCTTTTTGGGGGTAAAATAGGAAAAAACGGACGTTTTACTTTTTTATTGGGGGAGGGGATTTTTCACTTTTTTTTTACTTTTACTTTTACATTTTTTTACATTTTTTTTTACACTTGAATAGTCCCCATAGGGGACTATTCATAGCAATACCATGATTGCTAATACTGATCTGTTCTATGTATAGGACATAGAACAGATCAGTATTATCGGTCATCTCCTGCTCTGGTCTGCTCGATCACAGACCAGAGCAGAAGACGCCGGGAGCCGCACGGAGGAAGGTGAGGGGACCTCCGTGCGGCGTTATGAATAATCGGATCCCCGCAGCAGCGCTGCGGGCGATCCGATCGTTCATTTTAATCGCGAACTCCCGCAGATGCCGGGATCTGTATTGATCCCGGCACCTGAGGGGTTAATGGCGGACGCCCGCGAGATCGCGGGCGTCGGCCATTGCCGGCGGGTCCCTGGCTGCGATCAGCAGCCGGGATCAGCCGCGCATGACACGGGCATCGCTCCGATGCCCGCGGTTATGCTTAGGACGTAAATGTACGTCCTGGTGCGTTAAGTACCACCTCACCAGGACGTACATTTACGTCCTGCGTCCTTAAGGGGTTAAAGATGTCCAGCGGTAAGAAATGTTTGATTGCAGGGGGATCCAACCGCTGGGACCCTCAGCGATCTCCCATATGAGGCTCTAGCTTGGCCCAGATTCCGCTCTCCTGCGAATAGGAGATACATTTCTTACCACTAGACATCTTATTTAACTCCTTAAGGACGCAGGGCGTACCTGTATGCCCTGTGCCCGCTCCCCTTCTATGACGGATGCTCAGGAGCCATCTATCAGCTGCTGGGACCCATGTCTAATGCCAGACATCACCAATCGCGGTGATGCACCACATTAACCCCTTAGATGCTGCAATCAATATGAATTGCGGGGTCTAAAATGAAAGTAATCCAGTCTGGCAGCTCAGAGGAGCTGATCAAGACCACCTCAGTAAAACTGCAGTGTCCTGATCAGCTGAGAGGTAGGCAGGAGGGCCCTTACTTACTGCCTCACCGTCCGATCGATGATCTAATGCTTCAGCCAGCCATGGCAGGCTGGAGCAGCAGAGCACCAATAACACTGATCAATGCTATGGCATGGCATTGAACAGTGTATGCAAACCAAGGATTGCATGTAACAGTCCCCTATGGGGAGTAAAAAATAGTCTAAAAAGGAAAGTAATAAAAGTTTGAATCGTCCCCCCTTTTCCCATAAAAAAAATTAATTAAAAAAATAAACATATGTGGTATTGCCACATGCATAAATGTCTGGTACCAATAAAAACTAGAGATCATGGCTCAAAAAAGGAGCCCTCACATCACCTTTATATCGAAAAAAAGAGGACAATTTTAAACATACAAATTTTCATGCAAAAAGTTATAATTTAACAGAAGTAAAATGAAATCAAACTTATATAAGTTGGGTATCATTTTAATCATATTGACCTACAGATAAAGATAAGGTGTCATTTTTTTTGTTTTGTGGGGAAATGATTGAAATGATTGATGTCATAAAGTAAAATTGGTAGTGCAAAAAACAAGCCCTCATATGTCTGTAGGTGGAAAACTGAAAGCGTTATGATTTTTAGAAGATGAGGAGGAAAAAGCGGAGGAAAGTCTATTCACACGTACAGTATTCTGTGCAGATTTGATGCGCAGGATTTGATGCTGCAGATTTCAATGTAAACTGAATGACTGAACACAGCTTGAAATACTGTGCATCAAATCTGCGCAGAATACTGTGAATAGACCCTAAGGGGTTAAGAGAAATTGTGTGTATGGCCCTTTAAGAAACTTAAAAATGTGCTGTAGCAGTTGTAATAATGCTCAGTCTCTGTGGCTGCAGCATTCTGGAGTGCTCATCCTGTTTTGCAAGCACTGGCAGTAATGAACCTGCTGGTTGATAACTGCTGACAATAGCGGAGTCAGACATGACAGCTGCAGAATACTGGTGGCAGTTTCCGGCACCGGAGACTATGCACAGTGTACTGATGACTGGAGGTGATGACAAGTGTTCTTATGCAGTGGTGAGGCACTGAAGAAGAGTGCAGCAGTAGCGCCACTTTCCAAGATGGCGGTGCCCAGGGAACTTCCTACTTAGGTCCGTTCTGTAAAATCTTCCCCATAGGGCAGTCCTTTTGGTTCCTCCTCTCTGCAGTGAAGGAGGTATTGCCACCAGAGAGTAGCAGTGTGTGGAGCTTATAAGCGCTGGCATGCGTGGGAGGTCCAGGAGCTTATTAATCCTTACGGGGATAACAGGAACACTTTATGGCACAGCTTGCACCCAGCAGACTACTTACACAAAACACTGTTTGTAATGGCTTATTAAAATAAATTCTCCCCCTCTTTCCTGAGTGTACACTTGCCCAAACCCAGTCAAGCACTACATAAATGGCAGGAATTGTATAGACTTTTATATTATCACAACCAAAACCTCAAGAGTACGTTTAAAGAGTAATAGATAAAAGATAAGACTCCAGTAGTAGGTTTCAAATTAGGCTACAAGACTTTAGTAATAAACATATATGACTCATACAGGGTCTGCTGCAAGGCCCTTGAAGCAGTCCTGAGAATAAATGTATAAAATAGATAAAATGGAATAATATCAAATACTAAATGTGTTTCATCTGTGCAACTCAGATACTTAGTGTTATATGTTAAAAAGACTATGGGGGAAAAAAATCCACGGGCTGATGAAGGTAGTGTAGCATCACAGGGTCCGCTTCTGCACGGGCGTGCACCTCTTAGTAGATGGGAATCTGCGCTGCCACAGCACAACCATGCACCTCCTGGTGGATGTGAGTGTGCACTGATATATATAGATGTGCACTTCCTAGGTTGTGTATATAGCGGGCATGCACTCTGGGCTAACACTTTTGTACCTCTGGTTCGTGTGCAGTCCCGGATAGCTATAGGTACTGTGGCGTCCTTGTGGTTCTGAGTGCGCGCTCCTGGATTAGTGTAGGAGTCGATATATGGATTAAAATTATCTCTGCTCAATACTTGCAAAAACTTAGTGATCTTGTATTAAAACTAGAAGCATTTCATAGCACCAGGCCTTTTTGCTCATTAGCAATAAGTAGGATGCAAAATTGCCCACATTCTGACTTTCCTGTACTGGAAAAACTGCGTACATGACACACAATACAAAATCAAACAACATAATATACACATTGGGAGGAGAACTATCAAAAACAGCAATAATAAAAATAGAAATTCAAACAAAATAAAAATACAATATAAAATAGTAAATAAAGCAATAAAAGCACATAACACATTTAAGATGAAGAAAGAAAGAAAACACTTGTGATGTGGAGAGAAACAATTGATGCAAAGAAGTACAAGCTTCTCAAGAAAATTTCATCTACATATAATGGTTTTACACACACAATTAGTGCCTCATTTGTCATAGCAAGGGGGTCATTTATCTAATCCAATGCAGCTGTGGAAAACAATATATAGGTAAAAAAAAGTGTCATTTGAAAACACGTATATCCGAACATATATACAATATTAAAAAAAGGCAACAAAACACGCCCCATTGCCCCATCGCTTTATAGAATTTCATAATCAAGATACTTCTGGCCTTTTTTCACAGCTATTCAAAGTGTTAAACCATGTTTAACCATGAGGGTGAGCAATTACATCACTCAAATATCTAGAGCCGAGGCCAGAAAATTTTTTGAATTTCCATTGAACTGCCTGGTATGGGCTCTTCCTCACGGCCCGTCACCGGCAGACCGTTTACAGATGCGGCGACAAACCCTGCAGGCCTGTTTTCCTTCTTTGCATAATTTGTTTCTCTCCGCGTCACAAGTGTTTTCTTATTTTCGTTATCTTAAATGTGTTATGTGCTTTTTATCTCTTTAGTTACTATTTTGTATTGTATTTTATGTTTCATTTTTAATCTTCATTTGCCATTGATATAAGTATATTTAGTAAAATTTTAATTTTTATTTCTATTATTTTTATTTCTATGTACTCCCTTTAATCCCCTACATGTTTTCTCAGTCACTTGCTCATCTTGAAAGTATAGAAAGTCAGAATGTGGGCGATTTTGTATTCTATATATCGCTACTGAAGAAAAAGCCTAGTTTTAATACAAGATCACTAAGTCACTGTGCAAAGATACTTTTAATCCATGTGTCAACTCCTACACTAATCCAGGAGCACAAGGACGCCACAGTACCTATTGTGATCTGGGACTGTGTACGAACCATAGGTACTTCGGTCTAAGCCCAGAGTGCATGCCTGCTGTGTACCCCACCTAGGAAGTGCATGTCTATATACATCAGTGCACAGTTACATCCATCAGGAGGCGCACGGAGATGTACAGTGGGAGTGCAGTATCCCATCTACTAAGAGGCCCACACCGCAGGAGCGTGGACCCTGTGATGCCACACTACCTTCGGCAGCCCACCCGACTCAAGATCTTTTGAAGCCTGTCCATGTACCTAGCCAGCCACTAGGCTGGAGCCTAGCTTCAGTATTGCTAGCAACTGCAGGATCGCTATTGACTGCTAGAATAGACAAAGTGAAATCTTATAATGGTGAGCGGTTCAGTGCACCTCCGTTCTAATTTTTATCAATGAAATTAAAGACTGAGAAATCTTTTTTTTTTTTTAAACAATGTTTTATTAAAGATATAACAAAAAAAACAACAGCATTGTCTCTACATAGTTAGTACGGTTGAAAAAAGACAGATGTCCATCAAGTTCAACCAGGGAATTGAAGGGTAGGGGTGTGGCGCGATATTGGGGAAGGGATGGTATTTTATATTTCTTCATAAGCATTAATGTTATTTTGTTCCAGGAATGTATCTAACCCTGTTTTAAAGCTGTTAATTTTTCCTGCTGTGACCAGTTCCTGAGGTAGACTGTTCCATAAGTTCACAGTTCTTATGGTAAAGAAGGCGTGTCGCCCCTTGAGACTAAACCTTTTCTTCTCCAGACAGAGGGAGTGCCCCCTCCGTCTGCATACATCCCAGATAAGCAAAATGTGACCACAAAAGGATAGAAACACTCTGTAAATTTTATATATGTCGGATCCAAAACAGATCATGAAATTATCGGCAGTGATAAACATGAACTAAACCCCATAGAAATTAAATAACCTTGTGCGGGGCTAGTAGAAGCAGAGCCTCAGGAAGTGGACAAGAACAGAAAACTCCACAGAACAGCCAAGCGCCCATATATGAAGAAACCAATCCAACTACATATACTCACAAAAAGATATGAGTGAACACATGTAATAATCATGAATTCCGATTATGTGACATTATGTGCCATAACCCCCCTCCCAGACATACCCTCCACCTCGGGCCCCAAGTGAGGACATCATCATCCCTCAGGCCATGACACATAACCAAACACAACAAACAGACAACACAAAACACACACCTAAAGAAATCAAGGAGAAAAAGAAAGGAAAGGAAGAGAAAAGCAAGGAAATGAGAAGTTGCACCTCCAGCCTCAACCAACTTGCAGCTTCCCCAGTGAACCACCAAGACTCGCTCTGCAGTACCAAGAAGTGTCACAGAACTCCTTCATCAAGTCAGGCAATTCACTGGGTAAGTATGCGTGTTCCATAAACTATCTCCAGGTATGAAAGAACTTGCCAGCCCTCTGTTCTGTGTCCCTCAAGGTATCTGAGAAATCGTCTTTAACCCCTTAAGGACCAAGCCCATTTTGGCCTTAAGGACCAGAGCGTTTTTTGCACATCTGACCACTGTCACTTTAAACATTAATAACTCTGGAATGCTTTTAGTTATCAATCTGATTCCGAGATTGTTTTTTCGTGACATATTCTACTTTAACATGGTGGTAAATTTTTGTGGTAACTTGCATCCTTTCCTTGTGAAAAATCCTAAAATTTTATGAAAAATTAGAAAATTTTGCATTTTTCTAACTTTGAAGCTCTCTGCTTGTAAGGAAAATGTATATTACAAATAAAAATTTTTTTTATTCACATATACAATATGTCTACTTTATGTCTGCATCATAAAAGTGACGAGTTTTTACTTTTGGAAGACACCAGAGGGCTTCAAAGTTCAGCAGCAATTTTCCAATTTTTCACAAAATTTTCAAACTCACTATTTTTCAGGGACCAGTTCAGGTTTGAAGTGGATTTGAAGGGTCTTCATATTAGAAATACCCCACAAAAGACCCCATTATAAAAACTGCACCCCCCAAAGTATTCAAAATGACATTCAGTCATAATTTTAACCCTTTAGGTGTTTCACAGGAATAGAAGCAAAGTGAAGGAGAAAATTCACAATCTTCATTTTTTACACTCGCATGTTCTTGTAGACCCAATTTTAGAATTTTTACAAGGGGTAAAAGGAGAAAATGTATACTTATATTTGTAGTCCAATTTCTCTTGAGTAAGCACATACCTCATATGTCTATGTAAAGTGTTCGGCGGGCGCAGTAGAGGGCTCAGAAGGGAAAGAGCGACAAGGGGATTTTGGAGAGTACGTTTTTCTGAAATGGTTTTTGGGGGGCATGTTGCATTTAGGAAGCCCCTATGGTGCCAGAACAGCAAAAAACCCTCACATGGCATACCATTTTGGAAACTAGACCCCTTGAGGAACATAACAAGGAATAAAGTGAGCCTTAATACCCCACAGGTGTTTCACGACTTTTGCATATGTAAAAAAATATATATTTTTTTCACTAAAATGTGTGTTTCCCCCCCAAATTTCACATTTTTCCAAGGGTTAATAGCAGGAAATACCCCCCAATATTTGTAACCCCTTCTCTTCTGAGTATGGAGGTACCCCATAAGTTGACCTGAAGTGCACTATGGGCGAACTACAATGCTCAGAAGAGAAGGAGTCATATTTGGCTTTTTGAGAACAAATTTTGCTCGGGGGGCATATCGCATTTAGGAAGCCCCTATGGTGCCAGAACAGCAAAAAAAAAACCACATGGCATACCATTTTGGAAACGAGACCCCTTGAGGAACGTAACAAGGGATACAGTGAGCATTTGCCCCCCACTGGTGTCTGACAGATCTTTGGAACAGTGGGCTGTACAAGTTTTCATTTTCACGGACCACTGTTCCAAAGATCCGTCAGACACCTGTGGGGGGTAAATTCTCACTGCACCCCTCATTACATTCCGTGAGGGGTGTCGTTTCCGAAATGGGGTCACATGTGGGGTTTTGTTTTTTTTGCGTTTGTCAAAACCGCTGTAACAATCAGCCACCCCTGTGCAAATCACCTCAAATGTACATGGTGCACTCTCCCTTCTGGGTCTTGTTGTGCGCCCCCAGAGCACTTTGCGCTCACATATGGGGTATCTCTGTAGTCGGGAGAAATTGCGTTACAAATTTTGGGGGGCTTTTTTCCCTTTTACCTCTTGTGAAAATGTAAAGTATAGGGCAACATCAGCATGTTAGTGTAAAAATTTTTATTTTTTTACACTAACATTCTGGTGTAGACCCCAACATTTCCTTTTCATGAAGGGTTAAAGAAGAAAAAGCCCCCCAAACCTTGTAACGCAATTTCTCCCGAGTACGGCGATACCCCATATGTGGCCCTAAACTGTTGCCTTGAAATACGACAGGGCTCCAAAGTGAGAGCGCCATGCGCATTTGAGGCCTAAATTAGGGATTGCATAGGGGTGAACATAGGGGTATTCTACGCCGGTGATTCCCAAACAGGGTGCCTCCAGCTGTTGCAAAACTCCCAGAATGCGTGGACAGTCAACGGCTGTCCGGCAATACTGGGAGTTGTTGTTTTTCAACAGCTGGAGGCTCTGCTTTGGAAACAGTGGTGTACCGGACGTTCTTATTGGGGGAGAGGGGCTGTGTAGGGGTATGTGTATATGTAGTGTTTTTAACTTTTTATTTTATTTTGTGTTAGTGTAGTGTAGTGTTTTTAGGGTACAGTCACATGGGCGGGGGATTACAGCGAGTTTCCCAGCGCAAAATTTGCTGCATCTCAAGATGCGAGAAACCCACTGTAAAAGCCTCGCCCATGTGAATGTACACCAGCTGTTGCACACCAGCTGTTGCAAAACCACAACTCCCAGTATGCATGGTCTGTTAGTGCATGCTTGGAGTTATAGTTTTGCAACAGCTGGAGGCACACAGGTTAGGAAACACTGAGTTAGAAACAGACAATGTTTCCCAACCAGTGTGTCTCCAGTTGTTGCAAAACTACAACTCCCAGCATGCCCAGACAGCTGAAGGGCATGCTGGGAGTTGTAGTTCGGCAACATCTGAAGGGCCAGATGTTGCTGAACTAAAACTCCCAGCATGCCTGGACAGTCAGTGCATACTGGGAGTTGTAGTTTTGCAACAGCTGGAAGAGCACAGATTGGAGACCATTATAGCCAAAGGCTGTCAAGGCATGCTGGGAGTTGTAGTTTTCAGACTCCTAGAAGCAGCAGTGAAGATCTTCACTGCTGCCTCTGAGGACCACATACTTACCCGTCGCTGCTCGCCCACGTGGCCGGTCCCGCGCTGCTCCTCGGTCCCGCCGCTGGATCTGGTAAGTCCGCCGGTCCCCTGATGTTCCCCTCCTATGCCGCAGGTCCCCGCGAGCCCCTGCAGCAATCGTCCCCCGTTCTGCCCGACTTCCAGGGGCGGGCAGTGCGGGGGATCTGAACTTTCACCCCAGATCACTGTGATTGGTCCACAGGGACCAATCACAGTGATCGCTGACCAGGACCATCAATGGATGGTCCTGGGGGTGAAGCAGAAGTTGTCCCCTGCTGGAAACAGCGGGACTTCTGCCAGTTAACCCGTGCGATGCTGCGCATCGCCGGGTTAACTGAATGTCATTTATAAACGCCGGGATGCGCGAACGCACTGCACAACCCCGCGTTTATATATGACATTCTGCAGGAAGGGGTTAAAGAGTACCTCTCATGATCTTGTTAAATGTTATAATCCTCCCAGTTTACTGCCCCCATCATGAAAAAAACACCCCCTGCCTTTATTTTTATTATTTGTTAGTTTTCTACCTTGATATTTGCTCTTATTTTCTGCTCAGTCTGTTGGATTCACAGACTGGGAAGGAGTGTTAGGCTGGGTCCACACTACGTTTTGTCCCATACGGGAGCGCATACGGCAGGAGGGAGCTAAAACCTCGCGCTCCCGTATGTGACCGTATGCGCTCCCGTATGCCATTCACTTCAATGAGCCGACCGGAGTGAAACGTTCGGTCCGGTCGGCTCATTTTTGCGCCGTATGCGCTTTTACAACCGGACCTAAAACCGTGGTCCGTGAGCCGACCGGACCGAACGTTTCACTCCGGTCGGCTCATTGAAGTGAATGACATACGGGAGCGCATACGGTCACATACGGGAGCGCGAGGTTTTAGCTCCCTCCTGCCGTATGCGCTCCCGTATGGGACAAAACGTAGTGTGCACCCAGCCTTACCCAGCAGGCATGACATCATCTGAAGCCATACAGGGGAGAACTTCCACCCTCACTCTGCTACACACAGCCCAGAGCAGTTCAGTTTGTTAGATGAGCTATGATTGGCTAAGGCTGTACCCCCCCCCCCCCCCCCCACCCTCAGCACACCAGACTGCCTGATTTTGGACTTCTGCCAGGCCAGCAGGAGTCCAAAGTCTGTGCAATAGATGGGGGAATAATGTTCTCTGGACAAGTAGGGAGATACCTAGTGTCAACTTTTTGTTTTTTTTTAAATACAAAACAGAAAACTTTATTTTTTTGAAACAAACTACATTAGAAAGATTTTTTTTATTTACCATAACGAGTGCAATAGCAAAAATTAGTTTTAATGAGTGCCCATTTAAAGAATATTACAATATTATCCTATTATCCTATATATGGCCTTCAATAAACTATGCAAAATTCTTGTTACTGATATAAGAATTTTATTGGAAAAGGCTGCTGAAAGCTTTGCAGCAGACCCTGTATAAGTCATATGTTCATTAATAAAATGTTGTAACCTAATTTTATACCTAGTACTAGAATCGGTCTGATCTTTTTTCTTTTACTCTTTTTAAAAGTACCCTTAAGATTTTGGTTGTGACTATATAACGATATCATTCTTGACGTTTATGTAATTATTTGTAGGCCTGTTTTAGGGGTGCAGGCAACACCAATAACCTTGGCCAAATTTTTTCCATGTTTTTCCACTTTTTACTGTCAGTGAGCTACACAAGTTTGTTGTTTTTTTTTTAGTCTCTACAGTCCAGCACCAGCAAATGGAGCTGACAATTGTTGCATGTCTCGTGCGTTTTCATGAAAAATTATTTTTTTTCATTTCTTGCGGACCCTATTTATTTACATTGTTTTCTTTAAAATAAACAATACAAAAAAAATGGTGGGAGATGCAATGTGATTATGTTTGTCTTGTAGTAATCTGTGACTTTACAATGACATATTTCCATAGTTTCATATACCAGAGGGGAATCTCCCAGTTGCAACCTTGGGGACTTCAACTCAGAGAATTAACATTACTCCTACCAAGAAAGTGGAAATGGATCGCACAGTGATGCCAGATGGTACGGTTGTAACTACTGTGACAACTATTCAGTCAAGGCCAAAGCTTGATGGTAAAGTAGGTATGTATTTATCGATGTGCACTACACATATAAACTAATGCACCACTTTGCATTTCTTAGCTCCATATCTGTTCGTACTAGTGACATTGTATGGGGGAGGGGGTAAACTAAGGTAGAAATGTATCATTGGTCTTGCTAATTTTTCTATGGTGATGGAAAGCCGCACAATTATTGTGCATATCGTTTAGACCAATTCACGCAAACAACTTGAATTTAGTGTGGCATGGATAACTTTTTGCAGTGGTTGGTGATTTTTCTTGGTCGCTTCATTAAGGGACACAGGACCATGGGTATATGTTGCTGACGCTAGGCACCAAAAACGGGTTGGCAGCTCTGAGCTAATTTTTTTTTTTGCTTAGTGTTAATAGGAGGCAGACACAAGTCTGGAAGTCTTCTGGCCTGGTTTTGTTTGTTTTTCTTTCTAGCTAAGTTCGTTATGTTATTTATTTATTTATTTTTCCGTCTTTTGCCTTTTTTTTTCTCTAAGTTACAAGGTGACGGGGATACCAATCCTCCCTGATCACCCTGTGCATGGTGTGGGCTGCCTCTTTATCCTCCTTTCCTGCCTCTGCATAACCTGCCTTCTCTCTGGAGACAGGATTCTGAGTGAGCTCCGTCTGACCCCTTGTCTAGCCAACATGTTCCATGTCTGAACCCAGATCTGACTGTTCCCTCCACCATGCAACCCCTGCCCTGGTCACCTACTACTACTGTGCCATTTGAAATACTAAAATGTCTGGTGGCTCTACTGAGCCCTCCTGCTCTGTTTTCACTGCTGTGGCCAAACCTAATCACCTGTTACTAATCGCTCAGGACAGCACTCCGAACCATTTGGTCTCTGGGCCCACCCTGGCCTGTGCCTTCTTCCTTTCACAGGCCATCTCTGACTTGAAACTTTCTGCCCAGCTGCCGCCTGCCCACTTAGAGTCAGCGGAGTAGCTGAATAGGGTTGTTTGCCAACCATTCCACAAGTGCCCCAGCTAATTCCTCAGCTGGGTCTCTGGTGCTAGAATTATCTCCAGCGGTCTGTTCCCCAGTGGTCCACTCCCGGTCACCAGCCTCCAGTTCTAGGTCCGCTGCAACCCATCTTCGTTCACCTTGCAGGTCCATATGGCTCATGGCCTGGAATGCCAATTCCACCTCTAACCTTCACTTTCATGGAGGCCGCCTGTTTGTTAAATGACTGGTCAAGATTATCTCTGAAGCCACCAAGGGCAAGAGTTCTAGCCCAAAATCGTTCTCAATGTTCCGGCCCCAGATGTAGAACCACTTCCTTTAAAACCTTATCATAGTACTGGTTCCACCAGAGGAATGTTTTTTTCCAGGTGCTATTCCAACCTCTTCATGGTACCAAACAAGAATGTTTCAGTGCGTCCCATCATCAACCTCAGGCATTACAACGGGTATTTGCGGCTGTGCCATTTCCCCATGGAGTCTCTAGTTGATCATTGCTTCCATGGAGCTGGGTGAATTCCTCTCCTCTATTGACATTTAGGATGTGAATCTTCACAAGCCCATATTTCCGGCCCATCAGTGGTATCTCAGCTTTAAAAATAATATATATATATATATATATATATATATATATATATATCTACACAGTGCTTTTCAAGGTAGTAGATGCCCTATTTGCTGATAGGAAAAAAATATATGGTTCCCTATTTACCATATAAAGGCTGAAATTTGTATAAATAGTGTATTCAAAGTGCAAAAATAGGGACTTTGAGAAGTTATGTATATAATACAACTTACTATGAAGATGCAATGTTCTGTGGACTGAGCCTTCCTGTCTTAAGACAGGCCCGAAAGGAAGTGGTTCAACGTCTGGGGCCGGAGCGATGAGAACGATTTTGAGCCAGCACTCTAGCCCTCTGTGGCTTCAGAGATAATATTGTCCAGTCGTTAAACAAACGGGCAGCTTCCATGAAAGTGAAGGTTCAGAGTTTCAATCTTGAGAATCTCCCCAAATAAGGCTCTGTACCGATGTACTCTTTTTCATACTGTCCTCCAGATGATCTGGCCGGCGGTATCTCGACCTAAACCTTTCCCGCTGAAGTATGCGTGTTTGGTTCGAGAGACGTCACTAATGTGAACCTGAAGGGTCAGAAAGGCTTCTAACGTGTTTCAAAGGCAAATACGTCCTCCTTCATCAGGGAGTTCGCTTTCTGTTCCTCCTATCCTTTTCAAGGCTTCAGATGGGGTGTTTTTATCATGCTATCTGCATTAGTGAGAACACGCTAGTTTGTTTATTTATGTATATTTTTGTATGTTCACTGGTCAGATGTGGCTATCTATTCTTTTAGGATACGCAAGAATGTTTCTATTGTTGAAATAAGTGTTCTGAAAAAAATCAAAAAGCTCAAAGTTAATGTTTAATTCATGTGGAGCAAGGGAATTTAGTTGGAATATCCATTTTCCTTCCACCTTTCACATTTGGTTAATGTAGTTTCCTCCCTTCCAGTGGGGAATAACTTTTTCTAATCCAAAAAACAGGTGTGTGTAAATTAAGAAAAAAAAAAAGTACTTGTCCAAGGGACTAAAACGGAACACAATCTACTTGTCCCTCATGACAATCTACTTGTCCTTGTACATAAAATAATTTCAACCAAAATAGTCTGTAAATAAGGTCTTTATTAATAGAAACTTAATAGGCAGACCAGTATGTCACCTCATTAGGGGGATAGGGCCCCTGATAAGTCTGCCCCATTAAATAGGTAGTCCCCCCTTCAGGTAGGTAGGTCCCCTCATCACGTAGGCACATCCCCTCATTACGTAGACAGGCATGAGGGGCTCCCCTAGTATGTAAAGAGGGCCCCAGATATATATGTCCCCCCAGTTGGTAAAAAGGTAGGGCTCCCAGACAAAGCCCCAGATAGAAATGACCCCTATTAGGTAGAGCTCTCCCAGGAGGTAGACAGGCCCCAGATAGATATGACCCCCATCAGGTAGGCAGGTAGGGCTCCAATTTAAACAATTTATACTCCCTAAGTCAGAGCTTTCCCAACTTCTCATGGTGATGCCCTTACATAGTTTGATGACACACTCCTTGCTATACTGCCAATTGTAACATAGTAACATAGTTCATAAGGTCCAAAGTTCAACCTATAACCCTAATGAGTCCCTACTGAGTTGATATAGATATAGAATCCATAACCTGTAATGTTATTATTCTCCAAAAATGCACCCAGACCGCTTTTAAATTCTTTGACAGGGTTTCCCATGACCACCTCCTCTGGCAGAGAGTTCCATAGTCTTGCTGCTCTTACAGTTAAGAACCCCCGTCTGTGGTGGTGTAGAAACCTTTCCTCTAGACGTAGAGGATGCCCCCTTGTTATAGATACAGTCCTGGGTATAAATGGATCATGGGAGAGATCTCTGTAAGGTCCCCTGATATATTTATACATAGTTATTGGGTTGCCACTAAGCATTCTTTTTTCTAAACTAAATAACCCTAATTCTGATAATCTTTCTGGGTACTTTAGTCCTCCCATTCCCCGTATTACTCTGGCTGCCTGTCATTGAACCCTCTCCAGCTCCACTATATATTTCTTGTACACTGGTGCCCAGTACTGTACACAGTATTCTATGTGTGGTCTGACTAGTGATTTGTCAGACTAGTGACTAGTTATTTGTACAGTGGTAGAATTATTTCCTAGTCGTGGGCATCAATGGCCCTATTTATGCACCCCATTGTTGCCTTGGCAGCAGCTGCCCGACACTGGTCACTACAGCTAAATTTACTATTAACTAAGACTCCCAAGTCCTTTTCCATGTCAGTCGTCCCAAGTGTTCTCCCATTTAATAGATTATCCTGGATTTTTCCTCCCCATGTGCATAACCTTACATTTATCAATGTTGAACCTCATCTGCCACTTCCCAGCCCAAACCTCCCACCTATCCAGATCCATTTGTAACTGTCCTCTATAGTGTTTACCGCTTTACAGAGTTAAGTATTATCTGCAAAGATTGCTACTTTACTATTCAACCCCTCTACAAGGTCATTAATGAATATATTAAACAGAACAGGACCCAAGACAGACCCCTGTGGTACCCCACTAGTAACAGTCACCCAATCAGAATAAGTACCATTAATAACCACCCTCTGTTTCCTATTACTGAGCCAGTTACTTACCCACTTGCACACATTTTCCCCCAGTCCAAGCATTCTCATTTTATGCACAAACATTTTATGTGGCACCGTATCAAATGCTTTGGAAAAATCCAGATATACGACATCCAGCGATTGCCCCTGCTCCAGTCTGGAGCTTATCTCTTCATAAAAGCTGATCAGGTTAGTTTGATAGGACCGATCCCTCATAAACCCATGCTGATATGGAGTAATAAATTTATTTTTATCCAGATACTCCAAAATAGCACCCCTTAGAGACCCCTCAAACATTGGCACAACATTTGCCATGCGCCAGTCCTGGGGAAACAGCTAAAACAAAGGAAAGCGCTCCATAGTGTGATACCGTGTATGTGAAATTCAGTGAACGGTAATAAAGAATGCTCACCCACGGTGGTTGTACTCAGCCAAGCACAACAATGGTAAAGACATATAGAGAAAATGAAATCTCAGATCATGCAGCCGCTCTCAGGATAGTGAAAATATCACAGAATTCCTCCTAGATGAACCACAGGATTAATCAGGCGCCAAGAACTTGTACAGAGCAATCAGTTTATTTTACCCACAATGCAACGCGTATTGCGGTGAAGACCGCTTCATCAGGCATCTAATCTGATGCCTGATGAAGCGGTCTTCACCGCGAAATGCGTTGCATTGTGGGTAGAATAAACTGATTGCTCTGCACAAGTTCTTGGCGCCTGATTAATCCTGTGGTTCACCTTGGAGGAATTCTGTGATAGTCCTGGGGAAAGTCCCTGTTACTATAGAGTCCCTGAATATTAAAAATAGGGGTCTGTCTATTACATTACTTAATTCCTTTAGAATATGGGGGTGAATGCCATCTGGACCTGGAGATTTGTCTATTTAGATTTTTTGTAGGCGGCACTGTACTTCTTCCTGGGTTAGACAGGTGACCTGTTCTGGGGAGTTTACCTTATCACACTGTATTTCACCTGGCATTTCATTTTCCTCAGTGAATACAGTGAAGAAGAATTTGTTTAATAGATTTCCTTTTTTGCTGATCCCACATTTATAAATTCTTCCTCATCATCTTTTAAAGGGCCAACACTTTAATTTTTAACCTTTTTTGCTATTTATATAGTTTAAAAAAAACTTTTTGGGGTTGGTTTTACAACCAACAATTGGCAATGAATATTTCTGTCTCTATTATTGCGGCTTTTATCAGTTTTTTTTTACATTTTTCTCTATAAATTTTTAATGCTTCTTCACTGCCATCCTGTTTTAGTATTTTAAATGCTAGTATTTTTAGTATTTTTGTCATTTATTGCCCCCTTAACATTTTTATTCATCCATTTTGGTTTTCTTTTATTTCTTACCCATTTATTCCCATAAGGTATATACATCTTACAGTAAGAATTTAAGATATTTTTAAAAGTCTCCCATTTAGTGTCAGTATTGTTATTTTTGAGGACATTATCCCAATTTATATTAAGGGCTTCTCTGAGTTGATCAAACTTTGCCTTCCTAAAGTTCATTGTTTTTGTGGCCCCTCGCGAGGTTCCTTTTATTGAAGCACAAGCTATAATGTGTTATATTATGATCACTATTTCCTAGATATCCTTCTACCTGCACATTAGTTACTCTGTCGGTTAATATTAAGTCTAGTATGTATAATAGATGCGGCCGGCCGCTCGTCTATGGTCCCCTGCACTGACGTATATAGACACCTATTCATATTTCCCACAGAGTTGTGATTGGCTGGAACCATCTGGCCAATCACGGTTCTCTGCGGGAAATATGAATAGGTGTGTGTGTGTGTGTATATATATATATATATATATATATATATATATATATATATATATATATATATATATATATATATATATAGCAGTGCAGGGGACCATAGAAGGCCGCATCTATAAATTATACAGAAGGATCGCAACGGAACCCGGGGCGATCTGTCAATTAGTACAGGTACTACTACTCCCATCATGGAAACGTGTGTGTTCCATGCTGGGAGTAGTAGTACCACCTAAAAAATAAAGAATAAAAAGTGAAAAACACACACACACACACACACTACATATATATTATTGTCGGCTACATTAGTGCCCTGCCCGCCCACATAAATTGATCCCTGTTTAGAAATTAATAAAAATTTTGTATCTTTTTTATTTATTTTTTTAATGGTACCCTACGAAATTTTATTAAAAAAGGAATCTCCATCAATTTTTTGGATTGCTAAAGTCCAAAAGAGAATAAAAACCGCCTGAAAAAAACGCCAAAGTTAAAACCCACATGGCTTTTTTCTTGGCATTTTTTTTTTTACTCCCAAAGACTTCTATGGGAGAAAAACGCCACGATTTCAGGGAAAAAACGCCAGTGGCTCAACATGCTGCCATTTTGCTAAACCGCCAAGGAGCTGAAAAACGCCAAAAAAGAGTGAAAAAACGTCAAAAGGATTAAAAGAACGCCAAACTGAAAAACGCCAAGTGGAAAAAGAATTTTGTGATTTCTCATTGACTTACAGCTAACATCTGGCTGCAGATGCGGCAGAGTTGGCGTTTTTCTTGGCATTTTTTCCCCAAAAAAGAATTAAAAAAGTAGAAACTAAGTCAGAGCTTTCCAAACTTTTCAAGGTGACATCCTTACATAGTTTGATGACACACTCCTGGCTATACTGCCAATTGCATGCATCGCATTGCGCTTCGACAATGCACAACGTAGTACCAGTATCAATATTAGAAAAGCTGCTACCATCCTGTGCCACTCCATCCCCCCCCCTTTTTATCACACTCTGTGCCATATCATTCCCCTGTGCCATTATATTTCAAAAGTGCCATTATTTCAGCCCCCTCCTTGTGCCATTATTTCAGCCCCTCCTTGTGCCATTATTTCAGCCCCTCCTTGTGCCATTATTTCAGCCCCCCCTTGTGCCATTATTTCAGCCCCCCTTGTGCCATGATATTTCAGCCCCTACTTGTGCCATGACATTTCAGCCCCCCCGTGCCATTATATTTCCGCCCCCCGTGCCATTATATTTCGCCCCCTGTACCATTATATTTCAGCAGGGGGGCTGTGCCATTATATTTCAGCCCCCCTGTGCCATTATATTTCAGCCCCCCCCCCCCCCCCCCCGTGCCATTATATTTCAGCCCCCCCTGTGCCATTATATTTCAGCACCCAACCCCCTTCCCTGCCATTAAATTTCAACCCCCAGTCCATCATATTTCAGCCCCCCCCTGGTCCATTATATTTCAGCCCCCCCCCCCCCGTGCCATTATATTACATCCTCCCTTCCATTGCCACGTCCTTCATCATTGTTTTCTGTCAATTTCCTTTACTTTGTCTGCAATGATTTTCAAACTGACATCCTCATATCCTTTATTCCTGATTTTTTTGTACTGTAATTCCTCTGCTTCTGTATTATATTTCACATCTGTGCAGTTACGTCTGAGGTGTAAAAACTTACTTCTCGGTATGTTTTCCAACCATTGCGGTAAATGAAAGCTGTCCTTAGGAAAAAAAAACGATTTCTGTCAGTGCTTTTATGATACATAGTGGTTATTATTTTGCCTTCCTCTATAGTGATATTTAAGTCTGAAAAGTGAATACTCTCCAGTAAATTCTAAATAAAAGTCATTTTTATTAATATCCATTAAAAATTGTTTTCACTTTCCTCCCAGATATCATCAATGTAGCGTTTCCAGAGGGCCAGACCCGCACCTAGCTGGCCACCTGGGAATATGTAATCTACCTCCCAGTGGCCTACGTACAGATTAGAACAGCTAGGTGCGAATCTGGTCCCCATCACTGTACCCCACTTCTGCAAGTTAAATAGATTTTCGTACTTTAAATAATTATGGGTTAAAATGTAAAAAAAAAAAAAAAAAAAAGCATCCTCTTTAAAGTGCACTTGTGCATCTGGGATGCTTTTATTTTGTTTTAAAAAATGTTCTGCCACCTCTCTGCCTTTGAGATGTTCTCAGCTTTGTTGTGCCTCCAGGGCACTTCCAATTTGCAAGTGCTAACGACCGACGCCAGCCTTCTCAGCTGCAGAGTGGGGGGTTCTTCACGACAGAATTACTCATGGCAGTGGCGTACCTCAACCACCAAGGCGGAACATACAGCACCTTGGCTATGGCGGAGGTCTCTCGGATCCTCGCTCAGTGGTTCACATTCCCAGAGTAGATATTTGGGAGGCGTTTTTTTTTTTTTTTAAGCTGCACTACGACCAATCCCAGTGTGTGGTTGTTCTCCCCGGAGGTCTTTGCTTTAATCTGCAACCACCATTCTCATGGCTCCAGATTGTTGCAGACGTCGTCAATCTCGTCAGTCTGTTAAACTCGCGATTTTTTGACCGGGTCATCGGCACCATGATCTGTACTAACAAGCCTTCAGCTGCCAAGATTGGCACTTGGCAGGCTTACTTCAGGTGGTGGGAGGACCGAAGTCTTTCCTCATTCAGCAGATGTTCTCCCTGCCAAATCTTCCGACCTTTCTGCAAGCTGCTTTGAAGGAGTGTCTGTCTTAGTTCCCTCAGGGGACAGCTTTAAGTGCGTTCCATTCTTTTTCAAAAACCTCTAGTATAGTTCCTCCCTACTCCTGCTTGGGTTCCAATAAAACACACTTTTTAATAGATTTACATTAAAATCCACCAAAAAGAAAAAAGTGTATTCCCAAGAGAGAGTTGATAAAATAAGCCAGACCTACTTAGAAGTCTCAGATAAATGTTATGAATTTTTACTACACTGCTATTACTTGAATATCACAGTATGAACAATGCTGAATATACAAGCAACCTATGTATTAACACTTAGAAAATGCCAGGTAATATTCCAGAAGATGCAATCCATACATCGCTTGTGCATTACTTGTCACACACAGAATAATCTCCAGAAGTAACAAACACAAACCACATACATAATAAAACAGTATGTCGGCTAGATGAAACATCAAGGGGGCTTTTGACCCTTTATTATTACGCAATTCCCAACTTAAATTTCTGCCCCCAAATGGGGTACACATACATATGGGGATGTCTTCAGGGGAACCGTGATTAACAAATAGTATAGATATGACAGTACATAGTATACATAGTGAAACTAAGAAACTACGTGGTATACCTGTCTTAATAGACTGCAGATACGTAGAAAAACCTTTAGAGTACCTCTCATGATATTCTTGCATTTTATTATCCTCTCAGTTCACTGCCCCATCATGATAAACCACCCCCTGCTTTTATTTTTATTACCATATTTATCAGCGTATAACACGCACTTTTTAGGCTAAAATTTTTAGCCTAAAGTCTACCTGTTATACGCCGATAAGCCGCTGCAGTTCAATGATTTAAAGCGGGCGCTTTAAATCAATGAACTGCAGCGGCTTTGCAGGTGCAGAGACCTGCCCTTCTCTCCCCCTGACTATCGGTGCCAGGGCTCTGTATTTTCTGCTTAGTCGGTCGGATTCACAGACTGGGAAAGGGTGTTACCCAGCAGGCTGTGGCATCATATGAAGCCATATAGGGGAGAACTTCCTTACTCTGCTACACACAGCCCATAGCAGTTCAGTGTGTGAGATGAGCTCTGATTGGATAAGGCTGAACACACCCGCCTCAGCATTTTCAGATTTTGGACTTCTGCCAGGCCAGCAGGAGTCCAAAGTCTGCAAAAGACGGGGAAAAATGTGCTCTGGACAAGTAGGGAGACACCTAGTGGCAGCTTTTTTTTAACCCTTTAAGGACCAAGCGTATTACAGCTTTTACACTTTCGTTTTTTCCTTCTTGCATTTTAAAAATCATAAGCCTTTCAATTTTCCACCTAAAAATCCAGATGATGGCTTTTTTTTTTGTGCCACCAATTCTACTTTGTAATAACATCAGTTATTTTACCCAAAAATCTACGGCGAAACAAAAAAAATCATTGTGCGACAAAATTGAAGAGAAAAACACAATTTTTTTACTTTTGGAGGTTTCCATTTCTACGCAGTAAACTTTTGGGTAAAAATGACACCTTATCTTCTGTTGGTCTATATGATTAAAATGATATTCTACTTATATAGGTTTGATTTTGTTGAACTTCTGGAAAAAATCATAACAAAATGCATGAAAATCAATGTTTAAAATTGTCATCTTCTGACCCCTATAACTTTTTTATTTTTCCACAAATGATTGCTCAAGCCTGGATTTCAGACTTGGAGCTGTCCTCTCAGCTGTTTGGGATGCCTTGATTTCACCGCGGCGGTCCGGAACAGCTCCGCTGAGCTAACAGACAGTGTATTCTCCCGTTTTAAATTCCGTGATCAACTTTGATCGCGGCATCTAAAGACTTAATACCGGACATCAGCCCGATCGGCGATGTCCGGTATTTGCCGCAGGTCCTGGTTGCTAATAGATCGGGAGCCAGCCACAGACGTAAATATAGGTCTGTGGTCGTTAAGGGGTTAAACACAAATAAAACATAGAAAACTTTATTTTTTTTTAAAATGAAGTACATTAGAAAGATCTCTTTATAGCAAGATGCCTCCTACATACTTAGGCTTTGGCGAACGCGGGTCGCAAGGTCTTGCAAGAGACAGCTTCTTGGGCGGCTGTTGTTTTCTTACCACCCCAGGGACAGCTTTAGGAAGTTCCATGGTCCCCCAATATAGTGACTGAGAAAATATATATATATATATATATATATATATATATTTATTTTTTTTGTACTCACAGTAAAATCCTTTTCATGTAGCCTTTATTTGGGTACACAGCTCCCTCCTATGTTAAGGTACCTTGCAAGGTTGTCGGCAGTGTTCCTTTTTTTTTTTTTTTTTTTTTTTTTTAGTTTTTTTGGTCTTGGGTTTCTGGCACATTTCCTTGCCTTTTTTGGCCTCTCCTACTGCTCTGGGACTATCTGATTAGCCCAGTCATGGTGAGAAGGTATATCCTGCTGAGCCTAGTTTCAGCCTCCTACTGCCAGCAGCATAAACCCATTTTCCTGTGTCGCCCCCCACCCCCCCCCCCCCCCCCCCCGCCCAATGAAAGGGATGGAAGGGATTTTAAGGTGAGTAAAAAAAAAAATTCTCCTAACAACTGCTACTTTTAATATTGTGGTAATTTCATGCCATCCAGGACCACACTTTTGTTGTGTTTTTTTTAATCACATTACAAGGTCAGACCACATACATAAGCTCTGACATTGACTCATGTGGTGGCAGTGTGGTATGTGGGCAAGAACTGCATGGCACACCACACATGTTTTACATTTAATTGCTGTGCCATATGCTTTAACTGCACTCATTTTGCAGAAAGTACTCTACCTGTACTTTCTGCAAAACTGCAGTCACTCGCAGTAAGCTGCATGAAGTTCTACTGCATGATTCTTGTTCATATGGCACACTACTGCTCATATGACCAAGAATTGTGCTCCCTCATTTGATTTTCAGCAATCCGTTCCCTGTTTTAACTGTAGAACTTTTAGTTTAGCATTGGGCGTGTCTTAACCACATTTGATTTGATAGATGTAGTTTTTTATTTTAAAACCAACTTCTGTTTGACTTTACAGCATTAGATTCTCCATCTAAAGTAGAAGTGACTGAAAACAAAACTGTTTTATTCCCTCGAAGCTGCTCTCCTGGTTCTTCTCCGAGCGGCAGTGGTAAGATACCTTTCCGTTTTAGGAATTGATCACCTTATACTTATTAATCATCTTTTTTTTGTTGGTTTTAGTTTATTACCCATACTTTTAATGGAAAAAAAATTCCATAAAAGTGTATTCAGACTGCAAGCTGGCTTAGTCATTTAGGATGTTGCTAAATGTAATAGATATGCACGAGCAATCTCCAGCATTTATGGTACAAGCAATGTGGATGGGATTTGAAGAAATCTTATCCACAAGCTGCAGAAAAAATTTTTGCAAGATATCTATCTATGTGTAAATTGACTTATGGTGCAGGTTTTAAATCTGTGGCCAGTCAGTGCATGTTTTGCAATCACTGTGGATTTATTGAAGATTTTCACCATTGATGGGATGGCTGAGAATGACATCTTGTACTTAAAATTAATGTGCGCACTTGGTCAGTCTGAGCATGCATGTTTATAAGGGAATCAGAAGAAATGGTTTCCAGTAGGATGAGAGAAATTTTTAATGTATAGAGAATACAGTGACTTTTTTTGAATCTACAAGATATCCAAAAACCAGTGTGGATCTTTTCACTTGTCTGTTTATGGGTTTTGTGTTTTGAGTCAATAAGGCTCACTTACATTAGAATTGCTTTTGTGCAGAATGATGTACAAAAAGCCAGAAAAAGAGGTTAGTGTAAATTGTCATATGGACATGTTTTCTCTTTCTGGGAATGTGACAGTATTTGCTTTTATACAAAACTTAAAGGGGAACTGGAAAACCTTCTTTTTTTTTTTTCTTCTAATTGACTGGTGCCAGAAAATTAAACATATTTGTAAATTACTTCTATTGAAAAATCTTAATCCTTCCAGTACTTATCAGCTGCTATATGCACCACAGGAAGTTCTTTTCTTTTTGAATTTCCTTTCTGTCGGAGCAGATTCCTAAAATGAACAATGGTGTCAGCAGAGAGCAGTGACTGTGGTCAGACAGAAAGGAAGTTCAAAAGGAAAAGAACTTCCTGGGGAGCAAATAGCAGCTAATAAGTACTGGAGGTGTCAGCAGAGAGCACTGTTGTCAGACAGAAAGGAAATTCAAAACGAAAAGAACTTCCTGTGGAGCAAATAGGATCTAATAAGTACTGGAATGATTAATATTTTTTTAATAGAAGTAATTTACAAATGTGGAAAAAATAATAAATGGGGCTCAAGGGTCAAAGATATCTGGTTTAATTGATAAGTATTTATTAATATAAAATATAAAAAAGAACCAAATAGGGATGTACAGGGCCCTTGTACCTCCCTAATTAATTAAATAACGATAAAATATAATAATCCCAATATAAAAACTAATAACAACTATAAAATTGATATGCAATTTGAGCCTGTAATATCAATATAAAGATCTCCTGATCTTGAGGAACAGCACAGTATAAATGTTCATTCAAAAAACTCTTGTTTCCGGAGATCTTCAATATAGAAAAAATAAAATGTATCCGCTACAAGTAATCAGTTGATGCGGTAGTGCTGTATCCGTCCAAATCTTGGCAACTAATTTCACCAACACAGTGATACAATGTGGCACTTTGTAAACAGTGGACAGTCATTCAAAATCACTCTTTAAGCATTTCTGCGTATGACATACATCAAAGAAGCCAGTTGGCAATACATTACATATAATGCTCACCACTCCGAAATGTCAAGGATCTCCCTTCAGTATAGTCCTGGGGGCCGGCTGTTAAGCGTCTTATGGCCGGTGCCTTGCCTCTATCAGGGATCGTGCTGCTGGAGTCTCGGCCAACTCCTAAAATCGCAGCACTCGGTGGTGGGCACCGTTTGGGGGACTGCAGCGCTGTCAAGCGGAGTCCCTTGGTCTGACCAACTTGAAATGATGGTGGTCTATAGACCTCAAGTCCTTATTGCAGATGGTCCAATTGGCTTCTCACTGGTAGTTATTATATGCGATAAGCAGAGTGAATAACCCGGCGGCGTTCCTCGTGCAAAGTTCGCGCGCTCGGGAGATGGTTCACTGTGATGAATGCCTTGGATCTGGCGAATGATTGCTTATTCTCTCAGAAGAGTGTTCTTTAATAACAGGCTCAATATCGCAATGACTGAATTGCTGGACGCGTTTCAAAACCTTCCTCGGTTTTTTCTTCAGCAGCGGAACGTGAACATGAAGAAAAAACCGAGGAAGGTTTTGAAACGCGTCCAGCAATTCAGTCATTGCGATATTGAGCCTGTTATTAAAGAACACTCTTCTGAGAGAATAAGCAATCATTCGCCAGATCCAAGGCATTCATCACAGTGAACCATATCCCGAGCGCGCGAACTTTGCACGAGGAACGCCGCCGGGTTATTCACTCTGCTTATCGCATATAATAACTACCAGTGAGAAGCCAATTGGACCATCTGCAATAAGGACTTGAGGTCTATAGACCACCATCATTTCAAGTTGGTCAGACCAAGGGACTCCGCTTGACAGCGCTGCAGTCCCCCAAACGGTGCCCACCACCGAGTGCTGCGATTTTAGGAGTTGGCCGAGACTCCAGCAGCACGATCCCTGATAGAGGCAAGGCACCGGCCATAAGACGCTTAACAGCCGGCCCCCAGGACTATACTGAAGGGAGATCCTTGACATTTCGGAGTGGTGAGCATTATATGTAATGTATTGCCAACTGGCTTCTTTGATGTATGTCATACGCAGAAATGCTTAAAGAGTGATTTTGAATGACTGTCCACTGTTTACAAAGTGCCACATTGTATCACTGTGTTGGTGAAATTAGTTGCCAAGATTTGGACGGATACAGCACTACCGCATCAACTGATTACTTGTAGCGGATACATTTTATTTTTTCTATATTGAAGATCTCCGGAAACAAGAGTTTTTTGAATGAACATTTATACTGTGCTGTTCCTCAAGATCAGGAGATCTTTATATTGATATTACAGGCTCAAATTGCATATCAATTTTATAGTTGTTATTAGTTTTTATATTGGGATTATTATATTTTATCGTTATTTAATTAATTAGGGAGGTACAAGGGCCCTGTACATCCCTATTTGGTTCTTTTTTATATTTTATATTAATAAATACTTATCAATTAAACCAGATATCTTTGACCCTTGAGCCCCATTTATTATTTTTTCCATATTGATCCTATTTTTATACACCGTGGGTATAGGTGTGTGTTGGGTTGCTCGGGTCCTCGGTGATTGTCAGATAGACAGGAGCCTCTCCATTTTGTTTATAATAATTTACAAATGTGTTTAACTTTCTGGCACCAGTTGATTTAAAAAACATTTTTTCCAGTCGAGTACCCCTTTGTGTGATATATCCCATCGTGACCTATTGATTACAAATAAGAAGATAAAAATGCAAATAATTTCCAGTCAACCAATATCTACTAACCCTGATTAATTTCACATGTCTTTCTGGGTGCTTTGGTGCATTTGCAGGCACAAAAATTTTTTGTAGCCAATACAATTTTTCTGGTATTTAGCGGAAGAGGATGTGTGTCAGAGCTATAGGATAACCTGTAAAGGGGGAGAGGGGAGGAATGTAAGTGTGGTTATTCATGGGAGAGTGAGAGCAAGAAGCCCCCTGATAGCTTGTAATCACAACAGTGTAGTTTGTTAAACCTGCCAGCGTGAAGATTAGATGTCAGTTTGTGGGAAATTAGACAGAATGCTAAGACTTGTACTTTTTTTTTTTTTTTTTTATAATCAGGTGGCTCTCCGTCCTCCATTAAGCTAGATCCTGTGGCAGAGACGGCTATTAGGCAGTTAACCGAACCTGGCAATAAGTCATCCAAGAGGACCCCCACCAAGCGCAGCACACTGATTATATCGGGAGTGTCAAAAGTATCATTTAAAAAGACAACCCACTGAACCCACGACTAATGTTTGGCTTTACTTTCCTCCATATTTTACTATATTGCATTTTTTTTTTAATTACCTTTTCTTCTACAGGTACCAATTGCTGATGATGAGATGGCTCTTTCTCTGGGATATGCAGCTTCCATGGATGCCTCAATGCATGGCACTTCCACATGTTTTCAAGAATCATTAACGGAGGGCTCTGCTGAATTTTCTTCTGAGGTGGCAGGGTCCCACAATCAGGACACGGATGATGCCACAAGGTCAGATATTTCAGATCGACCATCCCTGGATGATGTGGATTCTGAAACTGGCTCTACTGGAGCCTTGGAAACTCGCAGCCTTAAAGATCACAAAGGTAAGTAGTCTGAAATTGTCTGATTTTATTTTGACTTAGTTCACTAATTTAAAGGGAACATGTCATCAGTTAACACACCCTGTAACTGGTACCAAAAATTTTACTCACAAAGATAATGTTTTCTACTATGCTTTCATTTCCTGCCTCTTCTGGTAAAGAGGAGAAAAGAAGCTTTAAAAATCCTCCTGCGTTGTATGTTAATCTGGACCAAGTAGTCACCGCACTAAGGTCTGTAATCTCACCTATTCAGCCCATAAGTATGCCTAATTAGGAGGTGTTATATTTGAGTGAAAGCCCTGGCCATGGCCATGAGAACACACATGCTGCATACAATGGAGAGAAGTAGGCATGGCCAAAGTTATCACAACTTTGCGTAAAGCGTAAGATTAAGAAATCTTCTTTTTTGTGCATAGACTCTGAAATGGAGGAAATGCACCCCTGAGTTTATTACGCTTAGGCCATATTTTGTTACTTGACTATTATGTTAGTTGCCTTTTTTTCTTTCTGGACATCATTATGTGAATAATAAACTCTATGGGGGAGATTTATCAAAGGATTTAGACTGGTTTTTCCTGTCTAAATTTGTCGCACAGAAAGTCGCAGTCTAAATATGTGCGACTTTTCTGCGACTTTTGCTGTAGAGGATTTTTAGAACATGATGCGTGCAAGTCTATTTTAGACTGAAATGCATTGGAAAATGCATTGGTGCTGAATTTATCAAGTGCGACTTTTGTGCGACAAGTCACATCTGCCCAAAAATACGCTGAAATGTCCGACCATGTTGGAGCAGGTAAATGCAGTTTAAGCTGTAGACCCTGAAGTCTGAGCACAGAATTTATCAAGGGCTGTGAGACCTTTGATAAATTAGGAGCACAATAGACAGGAGACTACCACATATCCTGGTCTATAAGCATACCCAGAATAGACTAGATTAGTAAATGTCCCCCTATTTCTCCATGTGCCCACATTATTGAAAATACACCCTCAATATATTCTTCAGGCTTCCTTCAGGGTGGAAGGGGGGTGTCTCCGTGATATCACACCACCCCAGACTGTGTGGATTGTGGTGGTTTTCTTGCTTTTATTTCCTTTACTGGTGCTTTCCAATTTGGCCTGTACGACAATGCTGGCACCGTCTTGCCTCTAGCTGCACAGCCCTGCTCCCTGTGGCTTCACTGCTGTGATGCCACTCCTAACTCCCTCCTACTCAGCTGTGCTGTCCGTACTTGCTCCCAGTGGACAGCTTTTTCCAATGGGGACACGTCTTACTGCTGAGCCTGGTGAGTATGCACATCCTAGCCCTTTCCCCTCCTCCATCTAGGGATTGTGTGGCCTCCTTCACACTCCAGGCCCTAATACAGCATTTAATTTATGGCTACCTGTCCCCAAATCTCAACCTCCTTCTCACTTCTGCTCTCCTCCACTGCCCCCTTGGACTCTCCTTGTACCTTCTCTTAGGGCCATATCTTGCCTCCCTCTGTCTGCTAGTCTCTCTTCACCCTCTGGGACTCATCATGGCTCCTAAAAAGTGGTCATCTATCTGTAATAAAATCGAGGGCCTCCTGCTTCCCAAGTGAATTTGTCCACCTGGAATGAGCCTCCTGATAATGATTTTGAGCGACCCCTTCTATTCTTGCCTCTGCTAAGGACTCTTAGCACTCCCCCTCGGAGTGACTTCTGGAAGATTGTACTGCACAGCCACCCAAACCATCTGAGTGTCATAAGTTGTTACAATGTTTGCCCCTCAAGGATGACTTATAGTTGCTGGTTGCTGAAGTGAAGTAAATATGTCCTTCTGAAATTTCTGCCCTTCGCCAGGATATTACGCATGTGACAGACCATGTGGACTCTTGAAAACTCTCATGATGATATGCTTTAAATATCTCTCTCTCCTACAGCAGCATGCTGCAAGAATCTACCTGCCATTTGGAGGATCTAGATAAAGGGGCAGAGGCACAATATTAGGCTATATTCACACAGCAGAATTTCTGCATGTGGGATTCTGCATGCGAATTACACATCAAATTAAAGCTTAGAAGACTTTAGTGGGATTCTGTACTCCCATTCACACTTAAGAATTTACGCATATGGGATTCCGCAAGAAATCCACATAAGACAAACCAACCAAATGAATGCGGACGCAGAATTGGTGCAGATGTGTAGAAATTCTGCCATGTGATTATAGCCTTGGAGTGAGGGGGCTTTCTGCATCTGTGAAGGACCTGAAAACGACCCTCCAATCTATCTTTAATAATTGCCTCAACAAAAAGTGGATGTAAGTGTAAAAACTCAGGTTTGCCCCGATTTATCCCAACTCCCTCCTCTGGTCCACTTCCCATGTCCCTCTGCAATTTGTGCCTCTAGGCCCTATCGCCATTACTAGGAAGATTTGTCTCTCTTGTTCAAGAAAGTTCCCCTTTGGCTTCTAAATCTTATGAAATATTTTTTTGTGCTTGTGGCTTAAAGTGTAATATGCTTACCTATACATTGTTAATCTTTACCAAGCGGTTAGAGGTGTGCCATAACCGCGGACGAGGGCACGCCTATAGGGCATACCCTGCAAAAAAAGATTTAAGAAAGAGGGAGAGTTGGCTGTGCCTGTAGATGCCACCCATGTCCCTAACGGAAGTGCTAGGGGTGTTTAAATAGATTTGCGCCTCCCACAAATATAGCTCTACGGGCTTAAAACTTGTGCGAGAGTTATTACACAATTATATCACAAACCAGATGCATAAAACTTTCGACATTTTGCTATATGGATTCTGTGTTTAACGTGAGTAGCAAAGGAAATCCACCTACTTATTGTGATGATGTGCCAAATGAGTGCTCGGATGTAGAGACATGTTTGTAACCTAAACACGTGGCTAGGGAGTGAACCTAGTAAATGCCGTTGAACAGACAAGAAGCAGCAGCTATCTGATAATCAACAATAGCTAAAGGCAACATTAAAACTTTGACAGACACTACTGATGATGACCTGTTTCAGAAATATTTGATGATAACCCCTGTTCTAGAAGTTCTGTAAGATACCAAGAATGGACATGGTATCTACCACACCAACACAGCTGCCCTTTATGCGACTGCTCTAACCTTTAGTAAAGTACAGCTAATTCTCCTGGTCTCAACCCTGAATCTCGGCTATATATCAGCCATGATTAATAACATTGGAGAATCCAAAAGTCAAGTGTCTGATAATCAAACATATCTTCTGGACCTCTCCACCTGTAACCAGCAACCAAAGAGTAGTTTTTTGATTACATGTTACATTTACCTTCAGGATAACATCAGTGGGATGATACAAAATTGTTGACATTGTGTGACAAATTAAGGGTTTAAAGAAGATAAAAATAAAACACAGGTGTGCTTCCTAGTGTGGTAAGGTGGGTGAAACTGGGCTGCTCAGATAAGGTAGTCTGCTTATCAGATATGGTTGTGCTGTGGGCACAATACCATCACTAGCCCATACAATCGCTGGACATCTTTGTCGAATATTGGTGACAGACTCCAAATCCTCTCGAGGTCTACTCAGATTAACAGTGCTTGAACAGTAATATGTTGGAAAAGTGGATTGGATACAGACGCCATCCGCGTTGAAAAGATTTTCACAACCACGGTTGATAAGTTTTTTTACACATGCAAAATAGACTAAAATTTGATACAATAAATAAAAGAAAGATATATATGTAAATCATTTTAACATAGAAATATAAACACCATGCAAAGCATATGAACACCATTTGGATTAAAACCACTGTTCAGATAAAAAAATGCATATATTTAAATTGAAGCAAAAGGTTTGTACCTTGCTGAAAGTGCATACGCTATATAAACATTATGCTAAAGGATATTTTATGTATATTCTTTTGTGCATAGGTTGACAACATGTTTGATAAGATCTTATACTGTGAACAGATTATCGAGCAGCTAGTAAGCTCCGTTATACAAACCAGACCGGTGATGCTGTTGTAGTCCCGTAGAATGTGTTTTGCCATAGAATGTGATAGGGTGACTCAGCACTTTTCAGTGCTTGAGCATCACAGCCCCATCACATTCTATTGGCTGACATAGAATGTCACGTCCGAGTGTCACATGACATAAATATTTATCCCCAACACTGTTCATTGCATTGCGACTTTGGCTACCACAGCAAGAGGATGTCTCCTGCTGTGATAGCTGAAGCTTCATGGGGGACACAGCGCCCACGGGGGAAATCAGTGTATAAGCGCAGCGGCTGACAGTTAACCACTTCCCGCCATGGGGACCATGTGCCCGCAGGGGTAATCTAGGGAATCAGCTATCATGATTGCCCCCCCACGGGCGCACGGTCCCCATAGCGGGGGAATTAGTAACAGGTCAGCCGCAGAGCTATCGTTATTCCCCCGCGGGCGCACTGTCAGCTTCTCGCCCCACAGTCCCCACATCAGGGAATGAATTGACAGCCACGACGTGCTGTCCCCACATCTGGCAACTAATCATATGTGACCCGCGGGCGCTGCTCTGCTTCTCCCCTCCCCCCCCCCACCAAAAAAGGTGTCCCCACAGGGTTAACTGTGAGCTGCACATTACCCATACTTAGGGGAATTAATGCTTTGTGAGCCGCGGGCGCAGGGCTTCTGTTCCCCCGATCGGGGATCAGAGAACAGAAACTTTCGCCTCCCCCTGCAAGCGCTGACGGCGACTGGCAGCCGTGGGCGCAGAGCTTCTGATCCCCGTCCCCGAGCACTGAAAGCCCGAGCGGGGAAGGGGATCAGAAGCTCTGCAGTGCGGCTCACAAATCATTCATTCCACCACATGGGGAGAATGTGCAGCTCACAGTTAACACTTTCCCCAATGCGGGGACATTGCTTTTCTTTGGGGGGGGAGCAGAGCAGCACCTGCAGGTCACATATGATTAGTTTCCCGATGTGGGGACAGAGCGCTGCAGCTGACCATTCATTCCCTGATGTGGGGACTGCTGGGTGAGAAGCGCTGCGGCTGACATGTTACGAATTCCCCTGCCATGGGGACAGAGTGCCCGTGGGGTGAATCATGATAGCAGATTCCCCCGCGGCGCACGGTCCCCATGGCGGGGAAGGGGTTAACTGTCAGCCTCTGCGCTTATACACTGATGTCCCCCGCGGGCGCATGGTTCCCTGTGAAGCTGCTGGGGGAGAGAAGCAGAGCAACATCCGTGGGTCACATATGATTAGTTGCTCGATGTGGACGGGGACAGAGCGCTGCGGCATGTTTTCTTTGGGGGGGGGAGCAGAGCAGCGCCTGCGGGTCACATATGATTAGTTTCCCGATGTGGGGACAGAGCGCTGCGGCTGACCATTCATTCCCTGATGTGGGGACTGCTGGGTGAGAAGCGCTGCGGCTGACATGGCAGGGAAAGGGTTCACTGTCAGCCTCTGCGCTTACACACTGATACCCCCTCATGGCAGGAGACATCCTCTTGCTGTGGTAGCCGAAGTCACACTGCAATGAACTGTTGGGGATAAATATATATGTCACGTGACACTCTCATCCCCCCCCCCTGCCCCCCAGCCCCTGCAGTAACCAATGGTAGGGGGCGAGTGTGCAAGTGTCAGCCAATAGAATGTGATGGGGCTGTGATGCTCAAGCACTGAAAAGTGCTGAGTCGCCCTATCACGTTCTATGGCAAAACACATTCAACGACACTATACCGTAAATGAAAGAGAAGCAAATGCCGTCAATTGTCTACACCTGCATGAGATCCAACTAGAAATTTATGAATGGATACATGCTAGTTACGACCGTAGGTGGAATCAGAAGAAATGCAGTTAGCAAGCCTGCCTTGACTTGCGGAGAGATGATTAATTGCTCCATGTAAATATGTAGTTGTTAATTGAGTGTGTGACCTTTGAGTAAAAGGTATAATGTTTATGGAGAGTTAGGCTTCCAAGAGAATAAACTCATATCAGAAAATAATTACATAAATCCATACTAGGAGTAATACTAGATATATGGTAAGGTAATTTATAGATAAATACAGTCATGGCTGTAAATGTTGGCACGCCTGAAATTTTTCAGTAACACATGTTTTGCTATACACATATTTATTCCCTTTGTGTGTATTGGAACTAAACCAAAAAAGGAGGAAAAAAAGCAAATTAGACATAATGTCACACCAAACTCCAAAAATGGGCCGGACAAAATTATTGGCACCCTTTCAAAATTGTGGATAAATAAGATTGTTTCAAGCATGTGATGGTCCTTTAAACTTACCTGGGGCAAGTAACGGGTGTGGGCAATATAAAAATCACACCTGAAAGCAGATAAAAAGGAGAGAAGTTCACTTAGTCATTGCATTGTGTGTCTGTGTGTGCCACACTAAGCATGGACAACAGAAAGAGGAGAAGAGAACTGTCTGATGACTTGAGAACCAAAATTGAGGAAAAAATAACAATCTCAAGGTTACAAGTTCATCTCCAGAGATCTAGATTTGCCTTTGTCCACAGTGCGCAACATTATCAAGAAGTTTGCAACCCATGGCACTGTAGCTAATCTACCTGGGCGTGGACTGAAGAGAAAAATTGATGAAAGATGTCAACGCAGGGTAGTCCAGATGGTGGATAAGCAGCCCCAAACAAGTTCCAAAGATATTCAAGCTGTCCTGTAGGCTCAGGGAGCATCAGTGTCAGCGCAAACTATCCGTCGACATTTAAATGAAATGAAAAGCTATGGCAGGAGACCCAGGAGGACCCCACTGCCGACACAGAGACTTAAAAAACAAGACTACATTTTACCAAACTGAACTTGAGTAAGCTAAAATCCTTCTGGGAAAATGTCTTGTGGACAGATGAGACCAAGATAGAGCTTTTTTGGTAAAGCACATCATTCTATTGCTTATCTAAAATGGAATGAGGCCTACAAAGAGAATAACACAGTACCAACAGTGAAATATGGTGGAGGTTCAATTGTTTTATTTTTATTTTTTTGCTGAATCTGGCACTGGGTGCCTTGAACGTGTGCAGGGCTTCATGAAATTTGAGGATTAACAACGGATTTTGGGTCGCACTGTACAACCCAGTGTCAGAAAGCTGGATTTACGTCTGAGATCTTGGGTCTTCCAGCAGGACAATGACCCCAAACATATGTCAAAGTCCCCAGAAATGGATGGCAACAAAGTGCTGGAGAGTTCTGAAGTGGCCAGCAAGGAGTCCGGATCTAAATCCCATTGAACACCTGGGGAGAGATCTTAAAATTGCTGTTGGGAAAAGGCGCCCTTCCAATAGGAGACCTGGAGCAGTTTGCAAAGGAAGAGTGGTCAAACATTCCATCTGAGAGGTGTAAGAAGCTTATTGATGGTTATAGGAAGAGACTGATTTCAGTTATTTTTTCCAAAGGGTGTACAACCAAATATTAAGTTAAAGGGGTACTCCGGCACTAAGACATCTTATCCCCTATCCAAAGGATAGGGGATAAGATGCCTGATCGCGGGTGTCCTGCTGCTGGGGACACCCGTGATCTTGCACGCAGCACCCCGTTAGAATCAGTCCCCGGAGCATGCTCGTTCTGGGTCTGATTACTGGCGATCACGGGGCCGGAGCATTGTGACGTCACAGTCCCGCCTCCATGTGACTTCACGCTCCGCCCCCTCAATGCAAGCCTATTGGAGGGGGCATGACAGCTGTCAGGCCCGCTCCCATAGGCTTGCATTGAGGGGGCATAGCATGACTTCACACAGGGGCGGGGCCGTGACGTCATAATGCTCCGGCCCCGTGATCGCCAGTAATCAGACCCATAGAAACATAGAATGTGTCGGCAGATAAGAACCATTTGGCCCATCTAGTCTGCCCAATAATCTGAATACTATGAATAGTCCCCGGCCCTATCTTATATGAAGGATAACCTTATGCTTATCCCATGCGTGTTTAAACTCCTTCACTGTATTTGCAGCGACCACTTCTGCAGGAAGGCTATTCCATGAATCCACTACTCTCTCAGTAAAGTAATACTTCCTGATATTACTTTTAAACCTTTGCTCCTCTAATTTAAAACTATGTCCTCTCTTTCTTCTTTTAAATATGCTCTCCTCCTTTACCATGTTGATTCCCTTTATGTATTTAAAAGTCTCTATCATATCCCCTCTGTCTCTTCTTTCTTCCAAGCTATACATGTTAAGGTCCTTTAACCTTTCCTGGTACGTTTTATCCTGCAATCCATGTACTAGTTTAGTAGCTCTTCTCTGAACTCTCTCTAGAGTATCTATATCCTTCTGGAGATACGGCCTCCAGTACTGCTCACACTACTCCAATTGAGGTCTCACCTGTGTTCTGTACAGCGGCATGAGCACTTCTCTCTTTCTACTGCTTATACCTCTCCCTATACATCCAAGCATTCTGCTAGCATTTCCTGCTGCTCAATTACATTGTCTTCCTACCTTTTAAGTCTTCTGAAATAAATACTCCTAAATCCCTCTCCTCAGATACTGAGGTCAGGGCTGTGTCAAATAATCTATATTCTGCCTGAGCGTTTTTACGCCCCAGGTGCATTATCTTGCACTTATCCACATTAAATTTCAGTTGCCAGAGTTCTGACCATTCTTCTAGTTTGCCTAAATCCTTTTCCATTTGGCGGATCCTTCCAGGAACATCAACCCTGTTACATATCTTTGTGTCATCAGCAAAAAGACATACCTTACCATCGAGACCTTCTGTAATATCACTAATGAAGATATTAAACAATATTGGTCCCAGTACAGATCCCTGAGGTATCCCACTGGTGACAAGACCTTGCTCTGAATATTCTCCATTGACTACAACCCTCTGTTGTCTGTTACTCAGCCACTGCCTAATCCACTCAACAATATTGGAGTCCAAGCTCAATGACTGTAGTTTATCGATAAGTCTTCTATGTGGGACAGTGTAAAAAGCCTTACTAAAATCTAGATATGCGATGTGTACTGCCCCTCCGCCATCTATTATTTGTCACCCAGTCAAAAAAATCAATAAGATTTGTTTGACATGATCTCCCTGAAGTAAACCCATGTTGTTTTTCATCTTGCAATCCATGGGATTTTAGATGTTCCACAATCCTATACTTTAGTAGGGTTTCCATTAATTTCCCCAGTATTGATGTCAGACTTACTGGCCTATAGTTGCTTGATTCCTCTTACTATCTTTCTTGTGAATGGGCACAACATTTGCTAATTTCCAATCTTCCGGGACGACTCCTGTTACCATTGATTGGTTAAATAAATCTGCTAACGGTTTTGCTAGCTCACCACTAAACTCTTTTTTAATAATTTTGGGTGTATCCCATCAGGCCCCTGTGATTTATTTGTCTTCACTTTAGAAAGCAAACGTAGAACCTCTTCCTCTGTAAAGACACATGCATCAAACGATTCCTTTGTTTTTCTCTCTAATGGAGGTCCTTTTTCTTCTGTAAAAACTGAACATAAGTATTCATTAAGGCAGTCGGCTAGCCCCTTATTCTCTTCTACATATCTTCCTTCCTTTGTTTTTAATTTAGTTATTCCTTGTTTTGATTTCCTTTTTTCATTTATATATCTGAAGAATGTCTTATCCCCTTTTTTCACAGACTGAGCTAGTTTTTCTTCTGCCTGTGCTTTAGAAGTTCTTATAACTTGCTTGGCCTCTTTCTGCCTAGTCTTGTAGATTTCCCTATCTTCATTGCTCTGGGTTGTTTTATAATTACTAAATGCTAGTTTTTAGTTTTTTTTATGATTTTGGCCACTTCTGCTAAGTACCACAGTGGTCTCTTCCTTTTTCTGCTTTTACTGACAAGTCTAGTGAAATTTTCTGTTGCCTTCAATAAAGTGTCTTTAAAGTAGTCCCATTTCTCCTGAACTCCATGTAATTTGTTCCAGTCTGATAGGGACGCATTTATGACTAATCTCATTTTTGAAAAGTCTGTTTTTCTAAAATCTAAAACTTTTGTTTTTGTGTGGTGTGACTCCTTCACTGTTCGTATATTAAACCACACTGATTGGTGATCACTAGATCCCAAACTTTCGCCAACAATAACATCATATACCAAATCCCCATTTGTGAATACCTAATCCAAAATGGCCTCCTTCCGCGTTGGCTCCTCAACCACTTGTTGTAGAGATAATCCCAGTAGGGAATTTAGAATATCTTTTCTCCTGGCAGAACTTGCTATTTTGGTTTTCCAGTTTATATCCGGAAGATTGAAGTCTCCCATAATGATAACTTCTCCTTTCATTATCATTTTATATATTTCTTCAACTAGTAAATAATCTTTAACTTGGCCAGGTGGTCTGTATATCACACCTACACAAGTTACTGCATGATTACCAAACTGCAACGTAACCCAAACTGACTCTGTGGTTGCCTCACTAACTTGTATTAGGTTTGATTTTATGCTATCTTTCACATATAGGGCCACTCCTCCTCCTTTCTTGCCTTCTCTGTCTCTTCTGTATAAAGAGTACCCTGGTATGGATATGTCCCATTCATTCCTTTCATTAAACCATGTCTCAGTAACAGCCACTAAATCTACATTCTCAGATGCCATTATTGACCCAAGTTCATTGATTTTATTACCTAGACTGCGGGCATTTGTAGACAGGACTCTGAGCTTGTCATTTCTTAACTTCTGGGCTACTGACACGTTCTGGCATTGTTTCAGGGGGCAATTGGACTCATGGATTTTCACTCTTTTGCCCCCCCTTCCTAGTTTAAATACTCCTTAGCAAATTCTTGGAATTGTTAACTGAGTACGTTTGTTCCTTTGAGAGAAAGATGCAAACCATCTTTTTTGTACAGTTCCTTTCTATTCCAAGTAGAGCTACCTTTCTCTTGA